>NC_136059.1:284443947-284476447 GCF_964261635.1 Lissotriton helveticus
GTCTATCTTTATTTAAGGTTAAATCACTTAAAATTGTGACACTCAAATCACTCATCATTAATTAGTTATATCTAACAACATAAATATGACTCCAGCACTGCTCATTAGCAGGCCCCTATCTGTAGCCAGAAGAAAATGTAAAATAAACACAGCCTTCCCTTAGCTATAAAAGAAAAATGTGCCCCATTGTTTTTAAATCTATAACTGACCTTAAGGTTTGAGCTACTCTGAAGGTATCACCAGCTGATGGACTGGTTGGAGACACCTGGGCCATCAACTTCGAATTGTTAACAGTACTTTATCATTGGTTCCATTGATCTGCTTTTAAATAGTTCACGATTGTGGAAGGCTGAAACAAAGATGCAGTATGCTCAAACCATTGAAGAATAGTCACTCTTCTATAGTTATGCTGTAGTTAATCATTGGTATACCGTTTCAGTATTTTTAGTCCGTTGCCATGTATGCATTATCTACTGATCAGGCACCTTCAGCTAGGCCCTGTGGACAGCTCTTCATAATTTGGAAAAATAACCTATGAATGGAATGATGTACAACCTTAGTATCGTGCTTCCAAGCACACTGTATTGGAGAAGTGGTCACCCCTACTTTGTACATTCTTCAGCAACGTGCAATACCTCATCTTCTAAACTTCCTGTTTACATGGAATTTTTTTAGAGCACTGGATGGCAGCTATTTAACTTGGGAATGTTGTGCCCAGACATCTACAGGTGGATAATCTATTGTGAATAGAAGCTTTGGCTTTTCTCAGATTTTTGACAACAGACTTTGGATTTAAGCCACGGCCTACTTTGAAAAATTGCCTGTGCAACCCACAACAGGTGCACTCACCCGATATGTTAATTATTCTGGAATACTTCTTACTAAAGCTTTATTGGTAGGCAACCCATGCACCATAGAACGTTCGCCATTCATAGCTCGAATTGGCTCTGGGACCAATGCTATTTCAGTTCTATGCATCCTCACGTGTACACACAGTAATTCTACACTGTATGACTCTTTTTTTAGATCAATGTAAGGGTTTATAGAGTAATGTGATAAAAGTATTATGAATTATGTCAAACTATTTTTCAATAATATAATTTACCATGTCATGAGTGATGTAATATCTCTTAAGCAGTGCATGACTTGGTGCTACTTATAGTTAGTTTACTGAACTAACTACAGCAGGTGAATTCCACCACCATCTTTTTAAATTTGGTAACAGCAACACTTGTTATTTACAGCGCTTAGAGCCATCAAGAATTGCATTATTAAGCACTGTATAAAACATTTTAATATAAGTGTTCTGAATATTTGTATGGCCTCCTAATGCTCAGGACAGGGATTTAGTGCTCACCAGAGTCTGGACTGCAGGGTGTTTCCAGACTTTTGAGTAGTATATGGAAGTGTAGCCACAGTGAGCCGAAATTTGCGATATTCAGTAGGTATAAATTAGACCTTTAAAAGCCAGACTGACCTTTTTCCGTCCCTCCAAATTGAGTGAGTGAATGCGCTTTAAAATGCTTTGGGTTTTTTGCAGGGCCCAATGTGCACGTTCCTTTACTATCCGGTTATTCAATTTACAGTTGTAAACTGAAAGTTAGGTTCAAATCTCTGCCCCCTTAAGGTGTTTAAAATTGGTCGAGAAGTCCTTGTTCCTCACCTTACTGTGGCATTAAACGTAGCTATCTCAGAGAGACCGTACCCCACCTTGTGAAAGACTGCAGTGGTAAAGCCACTTTTAAAGAAGCCTTCTTTGGGCCGGTCAGAATTGAAGAATTATCGCCCGATCTCATTGCTTCCTGTTCCAGCTAAAATCTTGGAAATCTATCTAAATTCCCACCTTAGTGCCTATCTGAAGGAGCACCAACTTCTTGATAGCTCACAACATGGCTGTAGAAGCCATCAAAGTAGGGAAACTGCCTTAATTGTTGTATTCAACAACATCTGTACTCAAGTGGACTTAGGGCACTTCACACTTCTGGTTCTACCTGACCTCACCGCAGCTTTTGATACCCTGTCTCCTCTGAGACTGGTTGAGCGTCTCAGAGAGATAGGGATCGGGGGCTCTGCTCTGGGGCTTCTTGCCTCCTTCCTTAGTGACCGGGTACAGACTGTGAAACTTTGCCAATTGTACTTGGCCTGTAATTCCTGTCTTGTGGTGTTCCTCAGGGCTCCTTCCTGAGCCCTACACTTTTTAATATTCATGTTGCCCCGATTGCTAAAGTGGTGAGATTCTTTGGGCTGGAGGTGTTGTCCTATGCGAACGACACCCAAATCATGGTGTCTATCACTCATAATATCAAAGACTCTGCCCATAACTTCAGGAATTGTATGCAGGCAGTATCTTCCTGGATGACTGCCAACTTTTTGAAACTGAATGGGGTGAAGATTGAGGTCTTGATTTTCGGCCACAAACTTGACATTTGGTCCAGCGACTGGTGGCCGGACGCACTTGGTGCCTTCTCCCTGCTCCACCGGGCAACGGCCAAGGTTGCTCGTGCACCGAGGTAAGTAGAAACAGTTTTGGTATCCGTCCAGAGTTACAGGTTACATAGTTGCATCAATTAAATCAAAGAATCATGGAGGGAGTGGGAGGGAGGGAAACACCATGGTGAAACGAGGAAAACCATGTCAGATGACTGGCTGGGTAGGTGACGACCGAGTGGGTGAAACCAGGGCCAGACTCCTCTATAGCTGCATATGACTGCTCCACCGGGAATCTGCCACGGTTGCTCGTGCACCGAGGTAAGTAAAAACAGTTTTGGTATCCACCCAGGGGGCATCGTCAAAGGTCCATCGAAAGTTCCATCAAAGTACCACCGGGCATGGGCCATGTTGATGTGCTATGCATGATGTTCAAGGTTTCAGTTCGGGGGCATCGTCCTAGATCAATTGGCAGAACCCATCCTGGAGTTACTGGGAAGCTAAGACTTACTGTAGGGTTGAAATGCACGCAATAGCAATGCTTCCAGGGGACAAGCCAGGTCAGTCAGTCATCCTAAGGTCTGGCCAATAGACTGTGTAGGCCTGGGGTTGTAGGGCACTTGGTAGTTGCCCCAAGTAATTTTCTCATGCAAAAGCCCAGCCTTCATAAGTGAGCAGCTGGGGCCGTTGGGGGATGCTTGATTTAGCCTCACATATTTTAGCTAAGGCTGATTACTTAGAAATCTCAATTCACTCTCCTTGAGCAGGCAGGTCAATAGGACAGTGTTCACCTATTTTGGGATTATTAGGATCCTCAGAAAAATCTCCCATTTTCTTTAATTTGGCTCACGCAAACAGGCTGTTATTGCCCTGATAACGTCCACACTGGACTATTGTAATGCCCTGTATTTGGGCATTGATAAAGGTCTGGTGCGACGTTTGCAGCTGGTGCAGAATGCTCCGGCCAGACTGGTGAAGAGTCTTCCAAAATTTCTCTTAGTTTCGGCCTCTCTCAGGACGCTACACTGGCTTCCTTTGGACCGTAGGATCCTCTTCAAAACACTCTGCCTAACTCATAATGCCTTCTATGGCGCAGGCCCTGAGGGTATCAAGGCAATACTTCATTGCTATGTTCCTACTAGACAGCTTCTGTCTGGAGATAAGCTGTTAATAGTACCCAGATTTAATAAGGCTAGATGAGGAGGTAGATCCTTTTCAACTGTTGCTGCCAAGCTGTGGAACTCCCTCCCGGGACAGTTTTCGGGTCAGGTGTCACATTCGCTCTTCCGTAAAGCCTTGAAAACCGGCTTTTTTCGCAGATCTTAGTATAAGTATGCCGGCTTGTCTGCCCACTAGTTATGGACTATCGCCTTGACGCCCTTGGGCTAAGTTTAGCGCTTTATAAATTCAATATTCATTCGATCAAATCATGCCTTGCTTCACTGATCAAATTGTATAATAATGGGCAAGTACCGTTTGTATCCTGCACCTTCGGTTCCCACATGTGCACTATTTAGGGTTTGGTTAAGCACTTTAAATTAGTCCCTGTGCAGAGTCTGCATACATATATCCCTAATCCAAAGCTTTATAATATGTGGACATCCTACTTCTTGCTTGTATGTTAACCAACAGTCCTGTCTGCCATATTTGATGCTGTTTAGTAGCAATGTCGAAATATTTACAGGGTTTGGTGTATGCAGTGTCTCCAAATGATTAAAAGTGACTGAAATAAGATGGCCTGCTAGCTCAGTGAGTTGACCGCCAGTTGCTGACACGTGTATGTAACATACACCGATGACCGTGTTTCATCCAACCAGTGGAATTAAACGGAATGAAGACCCGTTTTGATTGCACTACTAAGAGACGGTAGCATTGCTGTGTGTCCTGCGGTATAAAAATACAAGTTGACGTTATTGCATCAGCCGAGTTGAGGCTGGGTGGAAGGTTCTTAATTGCCTTCTTTCCTGAGCTGATTACACTGGCTGAAATGTACAACGTCACCGCATGTCCTCTTCCTTGACATTCTGCGTTCTTCCACGTATGCACCTTTTCGTTGTCCTAGCAACGTGCATGGGGTCGGACAACACTCTTGAAGCTTTTGAGGATACAGAACCTGGGAGAGAGGTATGCAGTGAAAGCCAACAAAAACACCAAATTGCATTCTTTAGGAGAGATTTACATTTAATTTGTGCTGTTTGAATATGAAAAAAAAAAAAACACTGGCAAAGCCAATGGGTCTGGCTTTGTTTTGCCAGTCATTTGGTTTTGCCAATCCCTATCTGGCAAAACTGTATTAACAAGCTGCCCTTTCAGTTAAAAAAATAAAATATAAATCTGGTCTAAAAGCAAAAACATTAGTTTTGGTCTTAAAAAAACGCACATTACCATCGTAGGCCCTGTCACTGAACGAAACCATTTTATGTATGGGTGTCTTCCTTGTGAAAGTTCAGAGTGCCATCACTCAGTGGTTTTTAACCAGCTGCCGAAGTGGGTTGACAACAGTTCCATGCTGTATGCTGTAGTGGGTGGATGGTGTAGAGATAAATAGATTAAGAGTCATACATATAATTTTAGTAAAATCAAAAAGTCTTGGCTAATATCAGACATAAAAAGGCATGTACACAGAAATATTAGAACATTTATTGTGATTGTATTTATATAGCGCTTACTGCCCTTGCTTGATATGTGTGGAAGCACTTACACTTGGCAGCACGCTACTCCGGGAATCCAATGTTCGTGGTTAGTCCAGTGTTTATTGGTTATTGGAATTAATATTGCGCTTTCAAAAAACCATTACATGCATTTACATACGCTTCTTGTGGTGGATGAAATGAATAGGATTTGGGTGTGATCATTAGTAGGCGTATCATGCAACTGCTTAGTAGGATTAATAAATGAGCTAGAGGGGGTTTAGGGGTATTACTTACCAAGAGGTTCATTATGATCTTTGAAAATAGGTGTGGGCAATTTGTAGGAATGTTATAACAGAATAAGGAAAACACATGTAACCGAGTAGGCGGTGTTCAGATTAGGAGTGCAGGGATGGAAAGTAGGAAAATGTATTTGTGCAAGCCAGTGATTATCCTCTACTTTTTCCTACATGACTACCTTGGCCAGCTCATCAGCTTGTCAGATCTCATAAACTGAAAATCATATCCTATGCCGACGATACCCAGCTCATCCTCTCACTATCAGAAGACCCCTCCGTCACACTGACCAACTTCCGCAGGTGCGGGACTAACCTCGCCTACTGGTTGCGAGACAACTGCCCACAACTCAACACAGACCAGACTGAATTGCTGATCTTCAGGCACAGCACCTCCCCATGGAATGATGCCTGGTGTCCCCCTGGACTAGGGCCTGCATCCACTCTGATGGACCATGCCCGCAACCTCTCAATTATCCTGGACATTCAAGCCCTGGTCACCAGCAGACGGGACTATAGCAATGCCCTTTACGTAGGAATCACCTCGCACCTCCTCACAAGACTGCAAACGATTCAAGACGCAGCAGCTAATCTCGTCATAGACCTCCCTAAAAGGACCCACATCACGCCCCACCTCAAGATGCTCCACAGGCCACCAATACAGAAGATACCAGTTCATGATGTTGATACTTTAAAAGACATCCACAGTCGGCGACAAGCATAAATCAACCACCGACTGAACTTCCACCCTTCCTCCAGACACCTGCGCTCTGCCTCTCTCCTCCTCCTCACTCACACACTCCGTATCCACTGCAGCAACATTGGAGGACGCTCCTTCTTTTACCTCGCTGCGAAGGCTTGAAACAATCTCCCACTTCTACAGACCTCCTCATCCCTGCTGGGATTCACAAAAGTACTCCAGACCTAGATGTTCAACTGAACCCCCCGCAGCCTTATCAGCGTCTAGATACCGTCTTGGGTGATTTTCCGTGCTATACAAATCAAGATTGATTGATTACCTTTGCTTTCTTGGGAGTTACAGAGCCTTTGCTGATGTCGCTCAGAGTTTTGGAGCTGAGGGTGCGTGGCGAGGGTCTGAGGGTGCGTGGCGAGGGTCTGAGGGTGCGTGGCTGAGGTCATTGGTGTGGCAGAGGGAATGTTGACAATGACTGAAGGCATATAGAGAGTATCTCCGTGCGGGTATAGGTTTACAGTGGGTGCCTAGACGCTATGCAGAGCTTAACTAAAATGAAGGCAAAACGTGGCCAAAGATGTACAGTACCACAACTGAGGTTGTGCAGGGCAGGGCAGAGCAGAAGAGGTCCAGAATGTGGTTGGCTGTCAAGGGATAGTGTAGTTCATAGGGTGTAGGAAATCCGTCATACGTCTTGGCAATCTCTAGACTCGTTTCGCACAACAGTAAATTGGGTTCTTGTCTTGTGGATGCATCTGATCACAATACAAGTGTTAAAGCCTAGTGGTTTGCCTGTAAAATATCTTAATCTGGAAGTGCAACTTGGGCCTTCTCGCCAGGAAAAGGCATTTGGTAGCGAAAGCCATGTTTTTATGCTCCGCAGACTTTGTACAGTACAATGGTACATGAATACAAAACCCACATTGTGATTGAATATTGGTTAAAATCTCATAGTGGGATATTATTGACTTTTTTTAAGACGAAAAGTCGATTGGTGACGTCTATACATTTTGTTTTCTTCAAATATCATCTAATTCTGGATGTTATTTGTTTATGAAGCTAAAGGCTCAAAGTATAAACCTATTTCGGGTTGCTGATAATTCTCTGATCTGGGAGTGTCACGATCACAATAACCTTCTACTGGTTACCGAAGATAAACTAATATTTGTTCAGATATTCGTAATGGCCATTGGCACGATTCACTAAGCACCTGCGTGTAACAGTAGTAATTCTGGGCTCAAAGTCTTTTCCCTATGTTTGGTGTTGATCTATTATTTATGATAAATGGAAAGCATCCCAGGGGTATTCATGTAAATCTAGGACAGTTGTGAGTTTCAAGGAGTAAATCAGTTTCGTAGAAGTTACTCATTGGAAAAGGTCGGCAAAAGTAAATCAAGAAGAGTGGTGTTTTTAGCAGAGCTGATTAGCTTAAAGAGCACAATTCACTTTTCCTTTTCTCCACAATGAAAATATTTTCCTGGAGACAAAAACCCTTGATCTGCACCACAATGAAATATGAACCAGTTTCCTTCTCTCTTCCTAGCTGTGAATTCACTGACGTAAATGTGATTGTGTTTTCGTAGTGGGAAACTAACAGAAACAATCTGAGTCAAGGCAGTGGGGCAAGGACTCCTAGACTCGGGTAGCAGCTCTTTGCTGGCTTTTTCTGTTCCTGCAAAATCTTGGTCCTTGAAGGATAGAACTGATGATATTGTCACTCATCTGCCAGGATCGCTCCCCACCCTTTAGGGACACAGGGGTGTGGGGGGACAGGTAAGGGCCATAGCCCAGCACATTAATAAAACCGATCATTGGGTGCCACTGTTCCTTGTGACCTAGAGACAGTTTGTCACATGAAAGATGCCCATGACACCGGGCTTGCCAGAGAATGTCCATTCCAGGCCAGAGTCACAGGCCTGCCAGAGAGAGCCTGCCAATGGGCAGGAAAGACAAATTGTAATTGTAATTTATATTTTATATAGCGCATTATCACCAACGGTCTCTAAGAGCTTGCTTTGGGAACCCGTCCTGGTTTTTCCCTGTGAGGTAACCCGTACTGGGCACTCCCAAGGTGAAAGCCAGGCATCCCGCCGCAGGGGGCCATAGTGGAGATTAAGCAAGCTATTGCCCAGAGTTGCAGAGTGTGAACCCGTGATTCGAGCAGGCACCGAAGCGAGAATTATAAAGTCTGTGGACATTTTGGGCTCAAGACCCTGCCGCGTCGGGAATTGAACCCTAGTCCCGGGTCGGACATCTGCTTCATGGTCTGCCTCTTCTAACCATTGAGCCACACTTCTCCACTAACGGCAACAGGCCAGCAGGAGAAAGCAGGCAACAAAGCGGGGAAGAAGAAGACATACCAGTGGGCAGGACAGACCTACATACCCCAAAAAACCAAGGGTATAACATGCAATAAGGCAGGAAGACTATGCCCACTCTCCTGCAAGAGAAAGCATGCCAGTGGGCGGGAGAGGCACTCGTATCCAAAGGGCTGCAGTGGAAGCTTGCCTCTAGGCAGGGAAGATCGTATGAAGAGGTCTGCGGGACACAGCATGCCACTAGTCGGAACTAAGCAGCCAATGTCCCCGGCCTGCAAAGGAAAACATGGCACCGACTGACAGTGACAGCGGGGCGTGGCCCTTTCAGTCAGTGGACTGCCAGTGCCTGCGAGTCTGCGACTGTTGCCGGTGGTGGGCGCTCGGCGGGACTCGGTAGCAGTACTGGGCTGCTGGGCTGGAGTGTCAGACATATGGAGGAACATCATTGGGTATTGGTTGTGGCGTGCGTGCAGATTTTTTTCCACTGGCCAATGCCACGCCCCGGAACACCCGCACCCCACAAGTCAGAGCCTCAGCCAGTCTGACCACATTGAGTGCAGACAACACCACCAGGCGGCCCGCCTATCAGTTAATAAAGACAGTGCCCCGCAGCCGACCACGACGAGGAGTGTAACCGTAAGTATTAACTAAGTAACTGGCAGTCAGTCAGACATCATGCCATCAATCGCCATGCCACCTGCCACAGCGTTATGCCCAGTCACTCACTGGTGGCGTGTCGGGTACCGGGGTAGCTCCGGTTCCATGACGCACTGTTCCTGGCCCTAGCCCGGCCATGGTACACATTTATTTAATGCGCTATTCATCATTATATGTATCACATCATCGGTTAAGATTGAAGAGGGGACAATTGTTAAAGAAGGAAAGGCCTGCGGCTGCCTATGCCCCATGAAGTATTGTATCCTGCTATGATCCTACCTCACAAGATTCGAATAATGCATGCTCATGCTGAGAGCTCCTGCCCTGCCACCGGCCGGGGTCACGTTGTTAAAGAAGGCCCGGCTGGCCCTGGCCCTTGAAGTATCCTCACAAGATGAATATTTGCATTCAATTTTGCATGCACTACTCAATGCACTCTGCCCGGCCTGGCTTGGCCAAATAGTTGCCGCCGACGCCCGTACACATTATCATCATGAAAGGGGCAGGGCTGGGCCGGCTGGTGTTGAAGTTAAAGGCCCTGGCCCTGCCTTTGAACTTAGTAGTAGCCTAATCCTCCTCAATGACCCCTCCTAAACAGTTTACAACTGCTTAACAGTTAACCTATCTGGGTCGAACTGACTGAGCCGGCGCAGTGTTGTTCTGGGTTGGGTGACGGTCTCCGTCCCGGGTCCCTGTGTGCTTCGGTGGATGAGGCCGCCTGCCTCACTGTTAAATGCCAGTATGAGTATGCCCTCCGGATGTCGCAGGGTCTGTGCAGCAGGCAGCGCGGCGCGCTGAGATTTTTTTACAATTGCCACCACGCCACGCCCTATCAAAACCTTAGGCTCCCTTGCTGAAATTCATCTGACTTTTCGCAGTGCCAATTGAGGATGTGGGTGGAGCTAATCGAGGAAGTGGGTGGGGCCAGTGGAATAGTGGGTGGAGGCAAAGAAAAGTAGGAGTGGCCTCCGACAAAGATTTGAGCCCCTGCACTTCAAATTTTACAAATTAAGCCCTGGAAGTAATAATGTATTCCTTCCCTTCCACGGTAAAACGAATTTGTGTACCATCCACAAACAGAGAATGTTAGGTGAATCCAGACAGCAGGCAAGCCAGAGGACTGCGATAAAGATTGGCCTCACAACATTCCACGATACCCCCACCAAACCAGGCTGAAAAGGAAGGGGCAGCATTTAGTTCCCACATCCAGGGCTTTAAGTGGGCCGGGTCTCAAGGGGTCTGAGCACCGGCAGTTTTTTTCAGGGGGCCTCGAAACGGGTCTCTATCGGGCTCTGTTTTGTGCCCTGACACAGGCGGTCCGTTTTTTCCCCCCCAGATTGCAGTGACAGTAGTTTGCTGTCATTACAGTTCGGAAAAAAAGTGCCAGGATGCAAAACAAAGCCCGATAAAGACCCGTTTCGAGACAGCCTGCACATCGATGTGCGCTGCTCACTTCTCACTAGTGGAGAAGTTATGGCATGATGTCATGCCAGGTGAAGGGAAATCCTTTAAAGAGTACTTTTCTTTCTGTATTTCCCTTCTTTTTCTGAAACGCAAGAGCAGCAACATTGTGGTAGGGTCACCAGGGCTTTAATTGGAAGCTTTGTCAATATTATATACAAGCCATAGTTGCAGCTTATTTATCTTCTGCAACTAATAACCATTGACAAAGCCAATAGTCCTTACTTGTTGTAGGTATGATACTTGTATCACATGTCTGGATGCCATGACCGAAACAGCAAAAAACAAGTTGGGCGGCACACTATGCTAAGCACATATTTTTAGTGTGTTTTAAAGCCACGCCCCTAATTACACTGACCACGCCCCTTTGAGAGCCCCCCCCCCCCCGTTTTTTCATCCCACTTAAAGCCCTGCCCGCATCTGTAATGTTAGCATTTAGTGATGGGTTACCGTTCAGCGGTCGTGCAGTCTGCCCGATGGCGGGAGGGGAGGGAGGCTCCATTCATTCTTGCCTGACCTGCTGGTCACGGTGTTCAGGTGTGGGAAGCATGGTATACGTAACGCGAGCAATACAGCCAAATAACTTCACTCTTATGATCCTACTTTTGAAAGCCAAGCCTAGAGAATGTCGAGTATTTATAGAGCTGATAGGGTTTTATATATCACTTTCGAACCTTACAAAATTTGCTCCGTGGAATCTCAGAGTTCTGGTATATTAACTGAACGTTATGCATTGATTACAGAGAAATACGTTCTATTTTCCTGTTTAAGAACTATTTCCTGTTGAGATAAAATTACTTAAATAGGCACAAATGGGGTAGTCGTCCTTAGACTCTAGGTGACTCTCCCCGATCGTTATACATTATACTAAATGCCTTAGTAATAGTTAAGTGGCGTCCGCTAGATAAATGCTTCTTTGGGATTATCAGTTTTGTTGACTGTCATAGCTACTGTGCAATGTGCTCATATTGTCGCTAGATGGCAGTGAAGGATAGCGTGGCATAGCAACCCTAAGAGCTTCAGCCACGAAACGTTACATCCCTTCGGAAATCGACTAATTCTGTCATGAATCATGATATCGATCGCCTAGCCACGGGTATCAGTTAAACGGGGCACGAGTACGGGTTACACGCGGGTGGACGGCATTCTCCCACTTTTTTCACAGGGTGGACACCGTTCACCCTACCAAGAAGTTGGGCCCCACTAAAAAAGATGCAGAATTCGTCCCTGTTTAATTTTCAAACACCTGGACATTTTCAGCAGCACCTGCACATTATCTGCTCTCGATTGCAACAACGCGCAGTTGGGGACAGGATGGGGCTCTCCTATTTCTGACTCCTGCTGGGCCCATAACAAAGGCCGAATCTGAGGGGTCACCAGGCCTCCTTTTGTTCGAGTCTCCTGGCTGGGAGCAGTCAGGAGCCTCACACCTGATGCAAATGAAGCGGAGGGGAACCAAAGGGTCTCACATCTTGTTAGACCTTCACACATACTAAAGAGAGACAATTTTTCACTTTGTTCAGGCTCTGTTTATGAGATATGCATGCGCTGTATGAACGTCAGATGGGTTGGTCTTTCCCAGAATTGAGTTCGACATATCTTCAAACAACAAATAATAGACAAGTAGACGCTAAATGTCCATATCTAGAAGTTTGTGCGTAAATGCGTTTAAATATTCTGTCAGGGGTTTTCCAAAGCCCAGGGATTTCCATCTTTTCACAGTTCTTTCTTTCTGCTAGGCCTGTCACCGCTAATGATTCGTAGATTGTAATTCCTTTGACCATAACCAGAATCTCTCGTTCTTCCCTCTGCTTACAAATGGCAGGAAAATGTAAATGTTTACATTTCAAAATTCGCAAAATAAATGTGAACATGTGCAAAATAATTAGATGTATGTACGCGTACGTTAGCTCTCACACATCTCGCCCAATCACAGATTGGAAATTCTTGTCGAGCTGGGAGCGCGTGGCAGGTGCAGGACTGTGCCCATCTCACATTCACAGTCCTAGGCACAGATCTTCGCCTGACGCACCGCTCGTTCCCGTGTGCGACCAGGCAGGACGCAAGATTACCACAGGAGAAGGAAGGGCACGTTTGGGTCGGGCGGAAGTGGGGAGGTGCAAGGTGTTTGTGCTCAGAGGCAAGTCACTGCTTTAATATAGCCAGACAGGGACTGACTGGCTTTTGAAAAGCGTCCCCCTGCTGCCTGGATTTTATATTCACCAATAACAGCAAGGGCACCCTTTTTTTCTGCCCACAGCAATGGCTGGCTCCGACTAACCTTAATTCTCGTGCATTTGTTTTCTAGGGCGCTTTGTCGTTGACCCCGCCCATATGCAAGTCTCTTGGACACTGTTGAACTGTAAAGCAGTGTCCATGTTTCTTACCTTAACATGAATGGCAACCCAGAGAAAGGCAGCTGCCAGCATGACCCAGCCTCTAGATACTTTTGCGACTATGGATCTGCTGCCATCCCTACCAGGCCCATACCGGTCTACTGAGAACCCACTACACGGAGTGAAATAAAGTGAAAAGAATATAGAGGCATAGTCCAGGTTTGGAGATTTTGGATTTAAGACCCGTTATGAGGAATTTAGAATGGCCCAACTTTATTCTTGCCCCAAAACAGGTAAACTATCGCTAGCCTTTCTAGAAATAAATGATGAATTTTGCTTTGAGGTAGTTTTGGATCTTGTTACACCTATGGAGGCAAGAAAGCTTTTCTTGCAACTTAGGCACGGGTCATTGCCGCTCCGCTGTTTTACAGCGAAGTGGAGCAATCCATCAGTGGTTCCTTGCCCTGTATGTGATTTCGCTGAAGAAACGGTGTTACATGTTTTCTTCAGTTGCCCTGGTTACCGTAAAGCTAGGAAACGTTGGCTGGTCAAGATTTGCAGGAATATAGGCATTTGATATTATCTAGAGGTCTTTCGGATATTGATGTCGGATTCTAGTATTCCGATTGTTTTCTCAGTTGCCGAATTTTTGTTTTCCATGTGGAACACTAGAAGGATTCTTTTGAAACTTTCTAGGGAGGCTCACGATCTTTTAGGGAAATAATAATGTTACTCCTTAAATGTAGCATATATGCAGCCCGTGACTAAGGGTAGTGTCACTGATCTATGGAATTGTCTTTTTTAAGGAATTCTTTTTAGCTAAAGTATTTAACTATTTATTGCACCATGCACTTTACGAAAATTATTATGTAATAACCTCCTAGCAAAATTACCTATGTACTTTCTCGTTACAATGTATTAAGGTAGCACATTTTTTTTTTAATTTGGCTACCTGTGCTTTTTGAAATGTTACAAAATAACTTTTGTACATCCCTGCGTATTTTAATATATGTTTTATGAGCTGTACTTTTAAGGCCATTTTGGCCGAAATAAAGTTTTCTGAACTGATTTAAGATAATGTTTAGTTTTGGCTATGCTGTCAATTTAGCCCTGTGCTTAAGGTTAGGCTTTGGGTTGGCTCCCGCAATGTCATAGTATTCTCGGTAATAGTATTGTACCACTGCCTATATCTGACATTTTGTGTGTGTATTGAAATTGGCACCTCATGCAGATTGAGACTTGCACATATGTAGAGGTGAGCAGACTTGCTCAATAAACGAGGATTTATTAAATGAGTGCAGAGGAGCTGCTGCTCACAAGGGGAACTACAAAGTTGGATGCAGCACAGTGGGGACTGCTTGCAACTTTAAGGAGCTTGAGAGCAATGAAAGTGAGGGTTGCACAGGTGGTGATTTTCACAGTACAAATAGTGAACAAATCCTGTGTTCATGCGCTTGAGTCTGTATTTGGAGGAGAAGTGGTTCTCGAAGCATCACCAATGGACACAGTTGATTCAGCTGACATCGGGTGTGAGTTGTTGTACCCTTCAAGGAAAAACTCTTGCTTAACGTTTGTTGTATGAGGACACTTAATATATTTTGTTTGTGCTGAGAGTATGCGGTTTCATCCCTATTGTTGTGCTGACAGGAATCAAGTGTTGATGGTGAGGAAATAGTATCACACGGCACCCAGGCGCTGTGGGTGTTAGAGTTCTAAGCTGAACCAGGGAATTCCGTTCTGAGAGCGGAGCGTATACTCTCATTGTATGATAAGCTGATGCAGACGTGTTTGTACCAGATTGCTTACCAACGACGTTACGTGGTACTGAATTGTGTAAGGGGAGATTTTCTTGGTAGGAAGTTAAATTGAACTGGTCGTAACTTTATTAGGAATAACTCTTTGACAACCTCGCTTGTTAAGAACTTTAAGGTGCTACAATTTACACAAAAGGAACGAATATTGCTAATTGACAGTGCATTTAATTCCAACTCTCGCTTCCAAACCCATTCCTTACTACACTTGGAGAATCCTTATGAAAGTGGGAAGGAAGAAAGACTGTTTGCATTGCAATTGATAGATTTAACTTTTTAAAGGAGAAAGCAAAATAAAACGGCGTCTAGAAGTTTAGATTTTTGGTTGAGCTAATTTGACGTCAGATAATCATGCATGTAAATAACGAGTATGTACAGGAAAAGCTATGGGTGCAGGAACAAACAAATGTTTGAACTAAAAGTTAGGTGGAGTGCGAATTTAGATGGTGGCAGATCGGTATCCCCATGTGCAGGTATTCGAGGAAAGTTTTGGGTAGAAATGTTCACAGTAGTGTTTGGAAATTATTTGGGAGCCATCGGATATCAGCCTGGATAGTTTCACAGGAAAACGTATACAGACTGTGGGGTACAGCACAATGTCCTTTGAATTTAAGAACAGGAGAGCACTGGGAAAGCTATATGTTGCAGAAGAAGGAGGTTGAGAGATGTTATCTTATTCTAAATGGGACATTGCTGATGACCAAGAGGAAGAGAATAGAATGGAAGGAGGACAAAAAGATGGTTTGGTTCTACCGTGCTACACCTGCTGTCACAGAATAAAGTCCATTCACGATAATGTGTGGTAGAGTTCTTTTCATAAAGGACAATCTTAGTTGGATGTCAGAGAATAGGCAAATTGAATGTTCTGCAAGGGGGATGAAGGGAAATATTGGAAAAGCTCAGCGGGTATATACATCACCTAACGATAGGGCACTTTATACAAAAGCTGTGGTATTTAAGAAAGGAGATATGTTGAGAGTTAGGAAGCCAGGTAAAGTGAGGAAGGGCGATCATTGGCGCAGAACCATTGAAGGGGTTGAATATTTTTACTAGCTCGGCAAGACTCCATTATGGTGAAGTTTGGCTCATGAGCAAGATTACAAATTGTAGAGTGAGCTTGGCTGAGGGGAAAGGTGTAGTTCAGAATGGGAAGGATTGCACGTGGCTGGAGGAAGAAGGTGGTGTTATATTGGGGCATGGATGTGGAATCCGTTTGATACACGTAGGTAGATCCAGTGTGGCGGATGGGGATTGTCTTTTCTCAAAACAAGACCAGTGTTGATATCAGTAGGAGTCGGAGCTGGAACTGTGTTAACTGTTCAACTGACCTTGATAATTTTGTCATGAATCATATTTGTTGGGAATAAACAAACCTCTTTTAGGGACATTTGATATGGTTTCACATTAATTACAGTTATGTGGTTCTTATTAATGTATATAGCTTCCCATTTAGAAATGACTTATGTTTGTATAAGTATCTTTCTAAAGGAAGGAGATATATGGTAGTGCTAAACACCTCAAGATGTATTACTGATTAACACGGTATGTAATCCTCTTTTGTCAGTATCCCTGTCCTGTTGTGGAATATAGTGGGGGGAATGTTGGTATTTGAATTTTTCAAGAGTTACTAGTATTGAAGGAGTTGGAGGTGGTGGTCACACCAGACTGCAAATAAAGGACTTGACTTGCATGCGGGCGTGACTCTTCTCATTTAGGTGACCAGAGTGTTGTAATCATAGGACCCATCCATTGTAGAGAGAAAAAACAGCTTTCTTTACCCAGTCCTTACTCGTTAAAAATCACGAAGAAGATGCATTCTAGAATGTGGATTTCTTTAATGTCGGCTTGTATTTTGAGTAGTGGTGTGTCCACCTCACATAATTTGCTTTAGCATAATTAAGCAAAACTACAATAGAATTGCACAAAATTGCATATAATGCATCTCTCACTCAAAAAATGACCCAAATGGTAGGTTTAAGTAAAAATTCAACACAAAAAATGGAATTTTGAGCTAACTTCCCATCACTCGTGTTCAAAATACTGCTGCTCATGTTCGGATTTGTAGTTTTACCCTAAAAAATTACCCGTTAAAATTTCTCCCCGAAACTACTGGATGCGGCGTCATTTCGTTATATAAAATTACAAAATTATGCCAGTGTGATTAACTTTTTGCCCAGGCCTAATATTGCGTTTGGTTATGACATCATGCCGTGAAAGGCACACAATGAAAAACCATTGTAAGACGCAGCTCATTTATTGGCTCTGGGGTCCTCAGATTCTTGGTGAACCTACAAGTCCTATATATCCCCATAACCAGAAGTGTCCAGCGGATGTAATGGTATATTGCTTTAAAATAAATCTGTCATACTTAGAAGTCGTTACAGGTGAAAACGTATGGACAAATGGCAGATTTTTTTCAACTGGTTTCCAATTTTTCATATTTTCAACTGTCTTGTTTCTATATTTTAAAAAAATCTTGAAGGATCTACACAAATGACCCCTTGCTGAATTCAGAATGTTATCTACTTTCAGAAATGTATAGCTTTCCACGATCTTTTATTGCTTTCACACCTATTTCTACCACCACCTGGAAGGAGGTTGAAAGCACAAAAACTAGCACAAATAGTCACTGTCCCAGTAACATGCCAAAACTGGGGGAAAAGTCTGCCTGTCCCTGAAAACCGGGAAGACTGCAATTTCAGCACGACAACCCCTTTCTTGATACCATTTGCAGGTAAAAAACAGGCACTTTCTTCTGCAGCACCCCCCCCCCCCCAAAACTAAATTTAGCTGTATTTTTGCTAATTTCTGGGTCCCCTCCAGGGGAATCCACAAACCCTGGGTACCTTTAAAATCCCTATGATGGTGGAAGAGAAGGACATACATTTGGCGTGGATACCTTATGTGGACAAAATGTTCCAGGGGCCTAATTGCGAACTACCCCAAAGAGCCCAAAAAATAAATGCTTACCACCGGGGAGGAGGGGAGGGGGGCTAGCAGTGAAAGGGTAAAAATAGAACTGTTGATAGAAAGGAGCTAAAAATATAATTCTAAGACTTAAAAGAACAGGTATGTACAGGGTATATGGCAAATCATTTGGGAAAATATAAAGAGTGGAAAATGGGTATCAAGGACACCTGTGTATTTCCGAAATGGGAACAAAATATAGAGTTTAGAACAGTAGCTATTTGCACATCTCCAAAATTGTAGGTACCCATACTAGCACGTGAATTAAGTGACTAATTTTGTACACATTGTCTTGCATTTGGAAGGCAGAAATGCATAGAAAGTCAATAGGTAATACAGTTGCTCTACAATTCTGTGTTTCCCTAATTCTCCTGACAAAAATGGTACCTCATTTGTGTGGGTAGGCCTAGTGCCTGCGACAGGAAACAGTCTGAAAAGCAACATGGACATATCACATTTTTCTGGTGAAAACTGACCCTTTTCGCAATGTGCCTAGCTGTGGATTTTGGACCCTAGCTCAGGCAGCACCTGTGGAAACCTAGCAAACCTGTAAATGTTTGAAAACTTGACACCCAGGGGAGTCCAGGAATGGGTGACTTAAAAAGTTTTTTTTTTTTTTTTTTTTTTTTTATTATTTGCAGAATAACATGAACAAAAGTCGGTCAGTACATTTCGTGCAATAGTCAGCCACAGCACCAGCACAGTACATCAACAGTATAATGTAGAATGTGAATTGAATCGGCTTTGGACAGCAACATGTCACACCATATCTGCCACACCGGACCGGCGGGCCTGTGGAGGCTCACAAATACCACCTCTGTATTTGCTCCAGCATGACCACACCTCCCCCACTTTCGGGGGCATCCCCGTACAATATAGACAGTTTTCTCCTGCAGCATGCACCAATCCATGTCTTTTTGCCATTCGGCTAGTTTCGTCGGGGCGGGCGCACCCCAGAGGCGGGCGATGTTCCTCTTCGCCACCATCTGACCCAGCGTGACCCAGAGTTTCCCTTTCGCAGGCAAGTCTGTGGGCTCCTAAATATTCAAGAGGCACCTCTTCACCTACAGGCGTATGTCCACCTCCCACACCTCCTGCATACATTGCACCACACGTCTCCAGTACCTCCGCACCAAAGGGCAGTCCCAAAGTATATGGAAAAAGGAGCCCGTCTCACCGCAGCCTCGCCTGCAGAGTCCCTCCCCCCCACCTCCCATTGACTGTAATCTAGTGCAGGAGATGTAGACTCTATGCAGTATTTTAAGTTGTATGAGCCTAAGTCTGGCGGATATCACCACCTCCTTAGGGGACGCAAGCGCAGTCAGACATTCTTCATCATCGATCTCAAGCCCGTCGGCCACCCACTTCTCTTTAAGGGACAGGAGTGGATCAGGAGGATTATTTATCAGTTTTTTGTATGTGAGGGAGATAGCGTGTTCTGGCATGTGGCCATCAAGCAGCCTGTCCTCGAGTGGGGAGGCCGGTGGGGGGTTTCGTTCCCTGTGGTATGTTAGATTGGAGGGAGTGTCTGATTTGCATGTATCTGAAATATTCAGTGTGTGCCAAGTCGTAAGTTTCTTGCAGGTAAGTAAAGGACCTGACCCCCCTGGGACCCCACAAGTCTTTAATTTGCGAGATGCCGATAAGGTCCCAGCTATGGAACCCCTTCGTGCGTCCCAGATTGCCTAACTTCTCGGATGCCCATAGGGGAGTGGCCATGGTCAGAGTATTGGACCAACCAAGCTTACGCTGTGCCGCGTGCCAAATTTGTACCAAGTGTTTTGACGGTCCCGTTAGCTGGTGTTTACCCGGTCAAGAATAGTGCTGCTTCATAGTTCCCACCGGGAAGTAACCACTTGTCCATCCCATAACCTGGATCATTACCGTCGCTATACGTCCCCTGGTTGATCGCAGATAGGTGAGCGGCCCAGTAGTACTTGCGGATGTCAGGAAGGGCTATCCATCCATCGAACCATCCCAGCGTGAGTTTGTGGAGCGCTATCCTGGGTGCACCCGACCAGAGGAGAGCCCGCTGCGCCGCCTCCACTGCTACAAAATAGTAGTTAGGTACCAGATCCGGATAGTTTTGTAGGGCGTAGAGAAACCTGGGCAGGGCCATCATTTTGAAGAGGGCCTCCCGGCTCAGCAGGGATGGTGGAAGCTTCTGCCAAGTGCTGGAGTCAAGTTGGAGCCGTCTCAGGGGCGGCAATAGATTCCTGTCGTATAGGATAGCCTTGTCTGTGGAGACAAACTCCCAGGTATTTAAATCCGTCCTCCGCAACGGTGAGTGGGCAGTTGCTGGGGGGGGGGGCTGCCGTGGAGGACAGATAGAAGAGACTTGCTCCCATTAATCCGGAACCCCGAGTTCTTCCCAAAACTGGTGAGTTTGTCCATTGCTGCCACAATAGACCTCCGTGGTCTGGTCAAGTATAGGAGGATATCATCGGCATATAGGGAGATCTTGTCCTCCCATTCGTCCGCCCAGCGTATACCTTTGAGGTATATGTCCTGCCTGATCCACGCCGCGAGTGGCTCAAGGGAGAGTGCGAATAAGAGTGGGGAGAGCGGGCAGCCCTGTCTAGTACCCCTCTCCAGGGCGAAAACCTCGGAGACCTTGCCGTTGATCACCACCTGGGCTAGGGGTTCCGAATAGAGAAGACTGACCCATCCTATAAAATTTGGGCCGAAGCCCATTTTGCGGAGCACCGCTATCATGTACGGCCATTCTAGGGTGTCGAATGCCATGGTGGCGTCGAGCGAGACCACCACCGCGTCATCTTGCAGTGTGTGGCACCTCCCCAGTACACCGTGCAAGCGGCGGATGTTGAGCGCTGTGTTTCATTGGGGCATGAAGCCTGACTGGTCTGGGTGGACCAGGGTGGGCAAGACGGAGTGAAGCCTATTAGCGAGGGTTTTTGCCAGTATTTTCGGTTCTGCGTTAAGCAGGGAAATGGGCCTGTAAGAGGAGCAGGATTCTCTCGGTTTACCTTCCTTTGGTATAGCTACGATAGTGGCTATGCGTTGATCTCTTGGCAATATCCCTGCCTCTTTGCTCTCCTCAAACATTTGTTGTAGGTGCAAACTAAGGGCGTCCGGTTTCAGCTTGTACAGCTCTATCGGGAGACCGTTGGGTCCAAGGGCTTTACCTGGGCGAAGGTCTGTTATCGCACGCTCCAGTTCGGCCGTGGCGAGTGGGGCCTCCAGGGCGTCCCTGTCCACCTCGGACAGGCTTGGCATATGAATGTCAGTCAGAAGAGCAACAGAGTCCTCCTCCGGGCGGTCTGACCCCTTGCTATACACCTGCCGAAGTGCCTAGCAAATTCTGCTGTGATCTCACGGGGTTCTGTGACCTTGGTCCCCGAAGCTGTCTGCAGTTCCGGTACAATTTTGTTTGTCTGCTGTTTCTTATCAAGCCAAGCGATAAGTTTGCCAGCTTTGTCTCCCTGGTCGTATATCCTACCCGCTTTGTGCCGGGCCACTGTTTGGGCAGCCTGCGTAACCATTTCCCTATATTCCGGGGTTTTAAGTTGTAGCCGATGGCGCACCTCCGGCTCCCGGCCCCCACGCGCCGCCTCCTCCAGCTCCCTCAGGTCCGACTCTATAGAGGTAATCTGTGCCTCCCTGTCTCTACGGCGGCCTGAGGTGGCTGACAAGGCCTCTCCCCTGAGCACGGTTTTAAAGGCTTCCCAAAGGGTTATAGACTAACTCACCGATCCGACATTTTGGTCGAAGTATCGAGTTATGGAGCGTAACAGTGTTTTCCTAAGTTCCTCGTCTTTTAGATGCCAGGCGCTGATGGGCAGAACACACCCCTCGCGCCTATTCCCGATTGTGATGTGTGCCCAGACTGGGGAATGGTCGGAGATACCGCGCGCCAGGTGCGTGGCCTCCCCTATAATCGTGTCTGGCTGCAATGGAGTCAGTATGTAATCCAGACAGGAGGATGAGTGATGCGGGCCGTAGAAGAATGTGAAGTGTCTGTCAGTGGGGTGCATTAGTCGCCACACGTCTGTGAGCCCAAATGAATCCAGGAAGTCAGCTAGCCATTTCTGCCCTTGTGGTGTGTCTCTGGGTGGGTGTCTGTCCTGGGTCCCTGAGACTACTGCGTTGAAGTCTTCCCCCCGATGATCAGTTGACCGTCCGGGAGGGAAAGTAGAAGTTAGCCCAGGTCTGTGTAGGATGGGGTTTGGAGGCCAGGGGGAATATAGGCGGAAATCAAATTCAACCTGCGGCCCTCCCACCGTCCCGAAAGTACTGCGAAGCGGCCCTGTGGGTCTGTTTTCGTGTCGTCTATGTGGAGGGACAGGGAGCGGCGCAACAGGATTCCCACTCCCCTGGAGCCGGAGGTGAAGCCGGAGTGCACCGCCAGGGTGTACCCCCATCTGTTGAGGGCCTGGCAGGTGTTCCCCAGCAGGTGCGTCTCTTGCAAGAATATTGCATCGGGAAGGTGTTGTTTAATAAATTGCAAGACAATGGTACATTTAAGTCTATCGCCCATTCACATTCCAGCTGAGGATCTTACAACTTCTCTCCCATCTACTAGCCATATCAGTTACTGTTTGAGCTGGCCCGTCCCTGTACACTGGTGCAGCGCCTGACTCCGTAAACAATATCAATGTGTGACCGTAACAACCCCCCAACCTCCTCCCCCCCCTCCCACCTCCCTCCCCAAACTTTCAAAAACGCATATGAGGCAGTTTGCATACCCTGCAGTGGACCTGTTACCCTCAATCTTCCCATCCCTCCTGAAATTACCCTCCCTCCCCGTCGAACAACCCCCCCCACCCTGCTCCCTGCTCTGTAGGTTTCAAACTACCCCAATTAGCAGAGCGCCTGTCGCCCAACCCCTCCCCGGAGAGAGTGAACCCTTCCTCCCTGAGGAACTGTTAGTGAGAACGCGGGCCGGCCCCAACTCCAGCCGCCATTCCCATCAGCCCCAATACTATAGGTCCCTTAAGTCTACAGTGCACCCAAGGATCAGGTGCGAAGTCTCGGTAGTATTGGACGGATGGGTCCGCTTCCCACACCGGTGCATGCTTTATACATTACTGTTCGACGAGGTGCGGTACCGTAGTTTGAGTTCTCATCGTGCTGTATTGTCCTGGAGCGGGTCCCAGCGAGGACTGTTGGATCTAGAACGCCACGACCTTTGGCTCTGCTCGTCCACCGCTGATCTCCCGGCCGCAGACCCAGGGGAGGAGGCCCTGGTGTCCCTCCAGTTGTCGCGATCTCGCGTTTCCGGCGCCGTCCCGTCGAGCCACTCCTGGACCGCTGCAGGCGAAGTGAAGTATCGGGACTTGCCCCCCGAAATGATCTTAAGTTTCGCTGGGAAGAACATCATATATTGGATGCCCCGTTCTCTGAGCGCCACCTTGACTCCCGTGAAGGAGCGTCGTTCTTGTTGGACTTGCAATGTAAAATCAGGAAACGCGGATATTACTCCGTCAGGCCCTCCCTTCCTGGTCTTTGAGCTTCAGAGCCATTTGGCGGTGTTGGTGAACGAGTTCGTTTACCTGCCCCTCGAGCCGTTTTTCGGATGCCTGGAGTGCCTTGATGTCCGTCTCGTTGGCCTTGGATCTTTCCGTGGTCTTGCCGAGGTCCGTGCGCAGCAGGTTAACTTCGATGGAGATCTTGTCCATTTTAGTCTCAAGATTTGTGCCAAGCGTCTGTGTTGCGGTCATTATGGAGGTCAGTGAGGGTTCCGCTGGGTCCGCGGCGTCACCTCCCTTCGCTCCAGACTGCTTCGGACCAGTCGGCACCGCCTATTTATCTAGTTTATTTGTTTGGGTCGTTGTACCTGTCTTGGGCCTCATGTTGGGTATCGGTGCCGGCATCCGCAGGCTTGGTGCCACAAGGCCAGTCGTTGACAACCGCTATTCCTGTTTCGCCACCACTCCTTCTCTTGGGCAGATCGGTCTGTCTGCGTGGTAGGTCGTAACTGGTGCCATGTGCACGGCCGCGGAGTCCGCGCTAGGCCCCAGCCGGCCGGCCGCAGTCAAGTACGGATACTGTGTGGGTCAGCTCAGCCCGTCATGCCTGGCCCCGAGGCAGGGGCTACCACTGTTGCACGTGTAGGGGGCTCTCAGGGTAGCAGCGCGCTCACCCTTCCCGGAGGCAGTCTTGACCCCTGTGCGTCACCGCCAACAGCCCCGAGGCCCTGCCGTCCGGTCCCCCCGACCGGGCCGCTGCTCGTAGTTCTGGGGCGCTTTGCGCTGCCGCTCCAGCTGCTTCGCCACCACCACCTTCAGTGTCGCTGGTTATGGCTCCTCAGGCCCCCCCCAGCCTCTGGGGTGTACTCGCGGTAGAGCCGCGACGAAGGCTTCACTCTGTCTGCAGGACTGCCCCCTCAGCGGGCCGATGGCGGCGGCGGACGAGGCTCTCTCGGCACCCCCTCTGGCTCGCGTGCCCTTCCTCCGTCGGGTTCGCGGGAACCCGCAGGCCACAGTAAGCACTGCGGCTCGGCGCCACCTCGTGCCCAGCCGCTGGATGTCGGGCCTCGCTCCAGCCAGGTTCAGGGTGCAGGCCGCAAGCCGGGGCCTCTATTTTCCTTCTCCCCGTCCTCAGGCTCCGAGCCGCGATCCTGGGGCCCGCCGCAGCTCAGCCGGGCGCGGCGCTGCGTCCCCGCTGGGGCTCGGACTCCGCTCCAAGCGCGGTGCGGCAGCGCTTCATTTAAGGGAGCTGGTGCGCCGAAAGGGGTGCGCTCCAACCAGGATCTAGTGTCTGATTTTGTGGGGACAACAGTCGTCCCGGCGGAGCTCGATTCCTAGGCGGCCATCTTCATTGGCGCCTGGCCACGCCCCCCGAATGGGTGACTTTTGAGGCTCTCATTAGGTTCGGTTAACCAGAATCCCTTGCGAACATCAAACTTTGTAAAAAACAAAACAAAAAAAACCCTTAATTTTACTCACATTTCTGTGATGGAAAGTTCTGGAATCTGCGTGGATCCACAAAATTCCATCCACCCAGCATTCCCCAAAGTCTCCCCATAAAAAATGGTACCTCACTTGTATGGGTAGGCCTATTGCCCATGACAGGAAAGAGGCCAAAATGCAACGTGTACCCACCTCATTTTTACAGTCAAAACTGACCCTTTTTTTCAAAGTCCTTAGCGTGGATTTTGAACACTAGCTCTGCCGGCACCTAGGGAAACCTAGCAAACCTATACATTTCTGAAACAGAGACCCAGGTGAATCCAGGATGGGATGACTTGTGTGGCTACTCACCAGGGTCTGTTACACAGAATCCCTTGCAAACCTCAAACTGTAAAAAAAAAAAAAAAAAAAAAAAAAATCCTCACATTTTTATGATGGAAAGTTATGGAATCTTCATGGATCCACAACATTCCTCCCACCCCGCATTCCCCAAAGACTTTTGATAAAATGGTACCTCACTCGTCTGGGTGGGCCAAGTGCCCGCGGCAGGGAAGGGCCCATAACATATTGTGCAGACATCGAAACTGCCTATCCCAAAAAAAAACTGGTTTCACAAGGGGGCGGGGGCACCTTGTTTTTTTGGCCCTGGGCTCAGGGGCCATTCTAGGGAAACTGCCACACTCGCATTTCTGAAAACTAGACACCCAGAGGAGTCCAGCGAGGTATGGCTTGCGTGGACCCCTCCCCCCGCAACGTTTTCCTACCCATAATCCACTGCAAACCTCAAATTTAGTTGAAGAAAATCACATTTTTCTCAAATTTCGGTGTGGGAATGTTGTGGGATCACAAAGCTGACACAAATTTCCTACCAGCCAGCATTCCCCCAGATCTCCTGACAAAATGGTACCTCACTCTTGTGGGTGGGCCAAGTATCCACGGCAGGCAAGGGCCTAAAATGTATTGTGGCAACATCAAAATTACCCATTACAAAACGACCTGGTTTTGCGAAGAGGGGGGGGTGGCACCATGGTTTTTGACCCTAGGCTCGGCGACCATCTAGGGAAATTACCAAAGCCACACATTTCTGAAAGCTAGATCCCGGGGGGAGTCCAGGTTGGCATGGCTTGAGTGGATCCCCCAACATTTTCCTACCCGGAAGCCGCTGCAAACCTAAAATTTAGCTGAAAAAAGCAAATTTTCCACACATTTTTGTGTGGCATCACTGTGCCGGCACATGTGTCCTACCACCCAGCGTTCCCCTCGGTTTCCCGAGTAAAATGATACCTCATTTGTGTGGCTGCCCAATGCAGAATCTGCTAAAAGCTTTTTTTTTTTTTAAATGTAGCATTGGAATTCGCTGTGCTGTACCCTTAATCCCTATGTTTTTGGCCCATCCACACGATTGAGGTGCCAGTTTTATCCAGAGACCTGGGGTAACGCTGGGTGGTAGGAAACTTGGGTCAGCCCGGTGATCCCATAACTTTCCTATACAGAAATGTGAGAGAAAAAAAAAATCCAGCTAAAATTGAGGTTTGCAGGGGATTCTAGATAGGAAAATGTTTGAGGTCAGTGCAACCCATACCTCCATGGACACCAGGGTGTCTAGTTTTCAGAAATGTTTGGGTTTGGTAGGTTTCATTAGATGGCTGCTGAGCCCGGGACCAAAAACACAGATAAACCGCCTGAAAAACCAGGTTGTTTTGTGATCGATAGTTGGGCACCTGTGTTTTTGGTCCTTGGTTTGCAGACATCTAGGGGATATATAGAATATGGGACCCCCTCTATGGATGCTTTTATGACCGGGGAAAAGAGAGGATTACACTATAAATCAAAAATTAACAATGTTCCCCCATGGTCAATACATAATTCATTTTCTGGCTTAGCTCTCAATTCGGCAAGCCTTTAAAAGAGCAAAATATTTTGATCGGGACTCATTATTAAGTGGCACAAAAAGGAAACCTGCCGACCGTATTACTTGTGTTATCAATCACTCCTCATTGAATTATAAAATTAAGAATATAATCAATAAAAACTGGAGTATATTGGAAACAGAAGAGAGTGAGAATTTTGGAACTAAACCCCTGGTAGCCTACAGGAGAAATAAAAACCTAAGAGACCGGCTGGTCCACACTAGGGACAAACAGAAAATAAGGAACACACAGAGATCAATAACAGGACAAAGTCCTATACTAGGTAACCACAGGTGTGGATCATGCCATGCCTGCGAAGCAGCAATCACAACTGAATCAATCAACTATAACAACTTTGAAGTAACTCTGAGATCATTAACAAACTGTAGGAGTAGCAATGTTGTATATATAATTTTGTGCCCCTGCGGCCTTGCTTATATTGGAGAAACAGGCAGGGAATTCCGCATCAGATTTAGCGAACATAAATCTGCAGTCAGATTGAAAAAAATATCAGCACCATTGGTACAACACTGTATAGATCTCAACCATAATGAAAGTGATCTGCGGTGGTGTATTTTGGAGAAAGTCCAACTCAGATTAGGTCAAACCATGGAGCACACTCGAAAAAAACGCGAGAGTTTTTGGATTTTCCAGTTCGACAGTATTCGCAAAGGACTGAATGAAAATATTTCCTGGTTTGTCACCAAACATACATAAATCAAGACATTGAATCTATGCTAATCTTAATAAGCAGTGCAACTGGGTTTCAGTACATAAATAGGGAATCCATAATTTATCGATAATGTGAGTTCATAATATGATTTTGCACTTAAGTAGACAATCTGTATAATGCGAAAGAGCATAAAAATAAGCAATGGTGAGATAGTATCAGGATACCGAAATAATGATTGCCATCCAGAATTTAGTTCATTGAAAGAGAACCAATGTGAAAACAGACTTATGATATCTAACACTGAGTTGTTGTAAACACATAGTATCTTAATGGCATCAATAGCTTGGAGAGAATATAATATCGACCATGCAAAGATGGCGCCTACAATGATTCACCACTACTAGCTAAGTATTAATCTGATCCTGTCTAAAAATGGCGCCGAGATCCAAACCGGAAACTGAGACGATTCCTTCCGGGGTGGCATAACGACGCAAACATCTATGGCGGGAAGTTGTGGACGCTACTTAAGTTCGTACCAGAACTAGCAACAGCGCAGGCCACAGAAAGTGAGAGCAGGCAGGAAAACCACATATGCGGGATGTCATATTGTAACCAGGTAAGCACCGCGAATTCGCTCGTGTGGAAAAAAACTTGGGTTATCGTCATTTTAATAAATCTGGAATCGCTAAATTGTATTGGGCGTTTATTAATCTAATGCTCGACAAAGAAGTAGGGCTCGATCAAGAGACATGCCACATCTAAAGTGAGCAAGGCAAAGTGGGTTGTCTGGAGTTTAGAAAATATCTGTTGCATACATTATTTAGAAACACAGCAGTTGGTGGGGGGGGGGGGGTACTGGGAGGGAATCGGAGGAAGGGGTGGTTTGCCGGCCAGCTGCAGCCTCCCGGAACCGGGTGGCCCTGGGAGGTCGTAATGACGATTTAAAGAAGCGACAGTGGAGTGGCCTAGGGCTAGATGGAGCGGGATGGGTTGGATGTTCTGGGGTAAAAGCAGATACGATGTGTTACAATTGACCTATGGCCCGAATAGGGCACGCACCGAGGTACCTCCAGCGAATTGGTTCATGGAAGCGCCGCCCAGCCTCCGGGATGTGGGCTAATCGGCTGTGTATTGTATTGCTATCATACTGAATGTTGGGGACCGTCGGTGTGTAGGTTGGCCTGTTGGACCTGTTCATTCCTGATTCTGCAATAAAAATATATTAAAAAAAATAAATACATTATTTAGAAACACTCGGCACGTCGGGTAAAGTTCAAACGCCCCTTATACAATAGTAGTTTCAGGTAGCACTGAGTATAGATAGAAGGAGCATGACTCCACCTAAGTAAGACATGCGAGGGGCTATGCGAGTAAAGATGACGAATTCCATAGGTTTGTAACCCACATGTATTCGAGGGGGAGGAAGATATAAACGTGCATGTTTGCAATTCCCAAAACAAAAATGGAAACAATCCAATAATGATAAAAATGTCCCTTTTTTTATCTCTTTGACGTAGAAATTGGAATAATCCTGAAAGCGATGCATAGAGAAGCTAGGTTGATCGTTTGACAGGTGGAATATAAAGAAAATTTATGGCTGGCTTCATTACAAGTTCTACCCAGGTTGGTCACTTGTATTGATTTAATTCATCACCCATAACAAAGGAAGAACAAGAATACTAATTATTCGTTGTTACCTTTTAGGATAAATAGTAAACGAATCACAAAAATAAAGATATTCGAACCTGCGCTCTGCTGGCAAAGAAAAGGAAAGAATAGGCCCCATAACGCAGAAGATAAAACAATTGTGGTAAGAATTGATTTAGATTGTCCTCTATTAGTGCAACAATTAAAATATGGATGATATAATGATACAATCACCTTTACCTAGAAAATTTACAAGAATAAACTGCAACAGAAACAAGGGAACAATAAGCAGTCCCACACAGGGCCATTGTTGAAAGATTAGTGGTAAGAAACATCTTTTCTCCATATATACCAATAACGCTTATAACTAAGCGAATAACAACAAGCATATGATACTTTCACTTCTTGTTTAGGTGGGATAACTGGATTTTTAATACAGACTGCCATTGAAAATATTTTGGAAATGGCCCACACTGATTTGCAGTAACATTGTAAAAGGTGAGAATATTAATTGTAAATAATAGTGACAACGTTCGATTTGTAATCAGTATAAATAGGTGAAACCATTTGAATCAGTACTCTCATAATATGTAACATACGTAAACCGCCAGTATTTTATGAGCCTCTGTGAGTACAAATAGAATACAGGGGTAATATAGGATTGCCTTCGCTAGATGTACTTTCAGGTTTTAAATACAAAAAGAATAGATGTATATTCATGGTGCCACTTCCTCTTGGTGTGATTAGATGTCTCTAAGCTAATGTCATAATGATCTGTATATAGTGCACAAAAGATTATTTGAGAAGAGTTACATCCTTCAATAGGGGTTTAGTTACAGGAATACTACATTGTACCTTTTTTTAAAATTTCAGATACCCTGCACTCACATGAGGATGAAAGGATAAAGCCATTTCTAAGCTGGTCCTGAGGAAGGTGGTTTCAACCCACCGAAACGCGCGTAGACCTGGCGTTAGGAAACATATAAGATCTGTGTCATCCCAAACTTAGAGATTGTTTTTGGATTTGCAAGAGTGTGAAACGGTATGAATGATATGTATGTAAGTTAGTTAGTGTGTGTAACAGGGTTATTGTTGTTTTTCTTACTTATTTCTTAGAATAAACAATATATTTTGGATTATATAAACTATGCTATTCATTTCTGCACTGTCTAAACTGTCTTGGATTAATACAAATGTTAATGAACTGATCAGTATGAAAAAAGATTCAAAATGAGAAACTGTTTTAAATAATTTTGATAAAATTCACATTCAAAAAAAGAAATAAAAGATATTTAAATGAAAGATAAAATGTTGTTGTTTCTGTACTAAATGAAATGTTAATTGTTGAATTTTGAGAGCTAAGCCAGAAAATGAATTATGTATTGACCATGGGGGAACATTGTTAATTTCAGACATCTAGGGGAACCTAAAAAAACTCAGACATTTCAGAATACTAGATACGGTGGGAGTCCAGGGAGGTGTGGCTTGCATTGACCCCACAACATTTTCCTTCCAAAAATCTGTTAACCTCAAATTTAGCTAAAAAGTCACTTTTCCTCTAATATCTGTGTGAGAAAGTTGTGGGTTCACCGCACCGCACAAATTCCTACCATTCAGCGTTCCCCCTCAGTCTCCCTATAAAAATGATAACTAACTTGTGTGGATTGGCCAAGTGCCTATGACATGGAAGGCCCAAAAACGTGTAGAGATTGAGAGTGCTCAAAGCAGGTCCAAAATGGCGGTTTGTTTATACGTTTTTAGGCTGACGCTACTTTTGTCATCCAAACAGGTGAGGTATAATTTTTTTGTGGAGACCAATGAGAATGCTGGGTAGTAGGAAATTTGTGCCTGCGCAGTGATTTTACAACTTACCCACATGGAAATTTGAGGAAAGTGTGACTTTGTAAGTAAATTTGAAGTTTGCAGGGGATTCTGGGTAAGAAAATGCTGGGGGATCCATGCAAGCCATACTGACAGCTAAGAGTCAGTACACACACCACCATCTATGCACATAACCATCCACATACACCACCAGCCAAGCGCCATCAAAACACACTGCCAGCCAAGCCCATCCACACACATTTCTGGCCAAGCAGGGCGGTACTGGGAACAGCAACCAGCCCTGGCAGAGTGCTGCTCGACCGACCCAGGGGTGGAGGGGGCGGAGGGTGGTTTTACTGGGTGCTAGTAAAAAGCACAGCTCCATCTTTTGTTACTGGGGCCTGATATTGCAGCACAGCTGCAAAACCGGGCCCCTGTGACAAAACTGTCCCCCAAGGCCAGAAAACTGTCCCCCACCGCTGCAGCCCACCGTGTAAATGTCTGGTGCCAGGTACGGCCAGTCCGGACTTGCAGCCAAGCACCATCCATGCACAGCCAGCCAAGCGCCAATCTGCACACACCATCATCAAGCATGAGTCTACCCACACCATTAGCCAAGTGCAGGTCTACACACACCGCCAGGAAAATGCCAGCCAAAGGTAAATACACGCAGACCATCAGCCAAACTTCAGTTTACACATGCACACAAACTCTCCCTTGTTTCTAGTGTTTTTCTGACCTCGCAAATAACAATAAAAATATCACTGAAACAGTCAAAATGTGTGCCTACACAAAAAAAGGAGATACTTTTGCTTATGGGGCTTCTCACTGGCATAGCCATAAACATATCCCAGGTGCCTTGTGGGCTTGGTGCCTAGTTTTTCATCATAATACTTTTCAAATAAATAACATGCACTCACATAGTTACAAACTTACTTTCTCCAGTAGTTTCTTGTTAAGACAGACAGTACTGCCATAGCATCCTTTTTAGCGGTCTATCGCAAGGTTTCATTCATTCCTGTACGTGGTAGATGTATTATGCCTTTAATCATGTGGTTCATTCTGTCATCTGCACCATTCCCCTTAGGACGGTACAACAAAGTCACCTTGTGTTTATTACCAGGCCATTGTAAACATTCTAACGTGTTTTATCAGCCCTAGACGGTATACTACTATCCATCAACAAAAAGCCAGGTAAACCTTCACTAATGAATAGTTCATTAAACAAGCATTTACAATGCAATGGTTTCGCCTTTGGAAAAGTTAGAGCTATTGGCATTGTAAATGCCAAAATTTGTATTTGTGTTGGTTTTGAAAACAGATAAATAAATGGCATTGTCATTTACATTGCCATTAGCTTAATCTCTCGCAAATGTGAGACCTATTGTACCCTACGGACGAGCTCAGCAGACAGCAATTACTACCACACACACACACCCAGAGCCAGCCACACACACCCAGAGCCAGCCACACACACCCAGAGCCAGCCACACACACCCAGAGCCAGCCACACACACCCAGAGCCAGCCACACACACCCAGAGCCAGCCACACACACCCAGAGCCAGCCACACACACCCAGAGCCAGCCACACACACCCAGAGCCAGCCACACACACCCAGAGCCAGCCACACACACCCAGAGCCAGCCACACACACCTAGAGCCAGCCACACACACCCAGAGCCAGCCACACACACCCAGAGCCAGCCACACACACCCAGAGCCAGCCACACACACCCAGAGCCAGCCACACACACCCAGAGCCAGCCACACACACCCAGAGCCAGCCACACACACCCAGAGCCAGCCACACACACCCAGAGCCAGCCACACACACCCAGAGCCAGCCACACACACCCAGAGCCAGCCACACACACCCAGAGCCAGCCACACACACCCAGAGCCAGCCACACACACCCAGAGCCAGCCACACACACCCAGAGCCAGCCACACACACCCAGAGCCAGCCACACACACCCA
>NC_136059.1:284478947-284553947 GCF_964261635.1 Lissotriton helveticus
CTGTAAAAACATCATCATCACCTATATACCGAAGGGAGGAGTAAAGAACCTCAGGATTCCACAAACAATTTTGCTGCACCTCTTCAGTGGGTGATTGGGAATGCAGAAATGGGAAAGAGACCTTCAAGCATTGGTACCAAAAATCTTGCTAAATTAGAGGCTTTGTATTATATCAAATCATAAAGACCAGCATGCTCGGGGCTAAAGTTACTTGTTCATTAAGACATACCTTATCTTTTCTGAAACCATACTTTACAAACCTTTTGTGGTAGTGCAGCCCTCCCTGTTCCCCGACTGTTGTTTCCGAGCTGTTTAGCTCCAGAAAGAGCTTCTTGACAACCCGAATCTAGGTAAAGGAGGATGAAAGGTTATCTGTGATATTACCCACAATTAACAGGCTCCCATAGAGCCTCTGATGGCCTTTCCTGAAGTAAGCTCTTCATATGATAACAGGTGTATCAGAGTGTACGGCGCCCGGGTGTTTATTGTTAACTATCCTCATTTTGTGGACCTCTGAAGAAAGAAAAACGGACCGTCCCCTCTAGGGTTTGAACCTGTGGCCATGGGTCAAACACACACCCCTCCGGTGAATGCATCAGTCCTCGGAGCCTCCAGCCCATGCACTTTCGTCTTTTGATGAGGTCTCGAGCTTGTCAGTTCGTGCTCCTAAGAAGACGAAGAGAGATGGATACAATGTGGTGTTTTTACCTTCACAGATACTTTTCTCTGGTTTTGTGTGTTATTTTTCGTTTCTTTGCACTCCGGCCTCCTTTCCACCGGTAACATTTTTGACACGTGTTGTTGCAGACGGGCCTGGCGGGCAGCGCCTCGCTTTCCTCTCTTACCCCGTTCCTGACTTACTGCTCTGTGATGTGGTGGCTGCGGGTGCAGCTGACTAACACAATGCTGTCCCTGCTGCAGGACATTGGGCCCTGCTCCAGTGCTGCGTCGCAGCCACGAATCGTGGTTCAAGTAGGGCTAGTTGTAGAAATGTAAATACGAGGCTGTGAGTAACATTCGCATATGGGCGTCCTGCCCCAGTGCAGTCACTTAACATTAGCCCCATCAGTGCGGGAGGGGGGGGTGTCTCCCTCGAGGGCTGAAGCCGGCAGCACGCCCCGCTACAGGGCGCAGCTAGTTTACTAGACTTACGAGGGTGAGGTGGCTTTGGGTCGTGTCTTTCCCGCGGAGCCCCTTCAACCTCCAATGAGTGCAATTATCCCCAGCTGTTGACTTTGAATTAGTGGTTTGGTTTTTAAAGGCATTTTAGACAATTCCACTACCTCGGGGCGGGTTACCCTAGCAAGTCACGTTACACTGCAAGCCAACGCTGAACGCTCCAATGGCTAATGGGCTACTTTCAAATTTGACCCAGCTCTCACATAAATGCCTTTTTTAGGACATGGCTAGAGGAACTTTAGTGCCGTAGGAGGAACTAACTACTCGACGACCATTTCAAGCCACCCCTCCCGTTCACACTCGGAAACATCTTTTCAGTATTACAAAAGCTACATTTGTGCTTCCTTTAACTTGACTGAATACAGGCTCGGGCGCTTGTGGCACACTGTGGTGCCGTGAATATACACAGACTGTTTAATACTAAACACAGCCAGCGCAGCATTTTGGATGTGATTTTGTGATGCGGACCCACGTTACCGCATCCGCAGTCCTGTGAATTAGTAACTTAACCAAATGTGCTTAATTACAAAAAATCACACTTTTTTTGTTTTTAAGGAAACCGGTCATGACGCGGAATTCAAAATTAAAACTGGGGTTTACCTAGAGCTCAAGGCGGAAATGGTCAAGGGATTTGTTTAAATGTTGACTCGTAGCGGGAGTCGTAGCTACGGCGGGGCCCGCGGAAGCTGGGCCAGCCTGCTTGTTTGCAACCCCGCCCCATCAGCGGCGGCAGACGGGCAGAATTCTGTTAAAACAGTTAATTTACCTTTTAAATAATCCCCTGTGCGGGTATTTTATAGGAAGGTTTCTATAATTCCAAATTAGTCCTTATTCTAGTTAACTGTACAAAACTCTTCTGTCTCCGAGTAGAGCAGCGCGTTATCTCCGAGCCCCTGAACATTGAAGATTGTATAAAGTTGACTGATTCGCATAGTTTCGAGCTTGACCCGCTTTTTGTGAACTTAGGAGGCCCGCAGATAAATCTACTGCATTCTGTACTACAGGCACACGGACAGCGGGAGGGGGGCGGGCAGGCACACGGACAGCGGGAGGGGGGCGGGCAGGCACACGGACAGCGGGAGGCACACGGACAGCGGGAGGGGGAGGGCAGGCACACGGACAGCGGGAGGGGGGCGGGCAGGCACACGGACAGCGGGAGGGGGGCGGGAACGGGGACAAGAACAGCGGGAGGGGGGCAGGAACGGGAAGACGGACAGCGGGAGGGGGTGCGGGAACGAACGGGCACACGGAAAGCACTCCCCTAGACCTGGACTACTTCCGGCGGCGGTCGGCCGCGGAACGACGAAAAGAAACCTCGACGAACAAAAAAATAAACCCCGCCCACCACCGCATTGAAGTCCTAAAAAGGGCCGGATGAGAGAAATTCTCAAACGCCCACGAGTCGCCTCGCAGAATGACGGACGCCTCTGTTTCCCAATGGCTAGCGTCCATTTATGGAGCTAGCCAATGGGAAACGGAGGCGGGATGAACATCCATACTGGTAAACAAAAGTTTTCGCGTGCGCAGCTTTTCGCCAGGCGAAACCTAAAAATAGAATTACCAATAGTATCTACCTTATAAACTACCTTCTACTTAACCTATTTGGAAGACCTTTAAATCAGGACAATTATGTATTTGCTAGTCCCATCCCATCACTGCCCACGTTGTGGCCTGACTATCCTAAGAGAAAAGAGGGGGTTTCAAGGTTCTCTGTTTTTTATCAGCTCTCTCTCACACACACTTTTGTGCATATCTTGATATCGTACATATCTTTCCACTTCTATGTCAGTTCCAGTCACCAACACAAATCCTCGACTCTCCTCTTTGGAAATCCCCATGTGTCACTCATGACACAAAATAATCATTTTCTTTCCAACTTCTACAGGAGACACAATCTTGCTACATCACTGGGTAAATCCCATACCCCAGACCCCTGCAGAAACATCACCACTATGTTCCCATTCTGCCTTAAGTAGGCACCTACTTTTCAAAATTTGCAGCACCTTCTTCAAATGTCTGTCATATTTCCTATAGTTGCCCATCACCAGAACATCATCCTGAAAATAAGCGACACTTTGTACATTCTGAAACCGGTCAGCTATAAGCTTCTGGAAAAGCGCAGCAGTGGCTGACAACCCAAATGGAATGCAAAGAAACTGGTAACCAATATAGGGTGTCATGAAAGCTGTGAATGCTCCACTTTTGGGATGCAGATTCACCTGGTGATAGGCAAACGAGAGGACCAGTGTGGAAAACCACTTCACACTTTTGGACAATGTCAACAGCTTATCGTTTATGAGTAGAGGAAATAGATTATTTGCGGTATTATCACTTAAGACTTTTCGACAACTCTCACTTTTCCCTTCACTTGTCGACTGACTATGAGGAACAAAAATCATTCTCCGGATTTGACAGGCTTAATCATTTTTGTAACTACCACTTTCACCCACAGTCTGTCTTGTGTTCCAGGGTAGTGGTTGTTCATCACAATTTGGTCACATATGAACTTGTCCTATAGCGTGCTCCATTTGCAGTTAATTTTAGAGCATTCAAAATGGAAATATATGTGCATTGGAGTTATCTAAAAGCTAATTCCAATTCTGATTCATTTCAATATTAATTTGAGAAAAGAAGCACAGGGCAAAGTTAGTTTCTATTAACAGCGCAGTAAGCCAATTCATATGCAGCAAAGTGTGGCACCAGGGACGCAGTTTTCAATTTGTGAAGGTATGTACAACATACATAAGACACTGTAAAATTTCCAATAGTTATATATATTATGTGAAGCAGTTGATTATCAGGGCAGTTTTAGCAAATTCACAGTCCCTTCATTTTAATTGTTTGCCAACCAAAAGGGAGGGTTTGACGACGTTTTAACCTAGTCTGATTAAAAGGGTCTCTTCAGGACGTAGTCATCAGACTATAACACCACCTTAGCATGGAATGTAATCATATGTCCACAATTCATCACTGGATATCAAAACTGTGGCTTAGTAAGTCCATGAAATACTCATTGCATGAGTCCACAATAATGATGCTAGTCACCAAACAGGGTTTGTCCGTTATCTGCCTTCTAAAAATGTGATTTCTGGAGAATTTTACGGGCGGGGTTATTTTATGGGAGAGGTAGGCCTTGCAATAATAAAAAAACAAATGTTACTGTTTTACCTTACCAGAACATGTAAAATGTAAAAGTGCATGTCTAAATGTTTAAATACAACACATCTTACCCTGTGGGCTGTGTAGGGCAAGCTCTAGGGGTCACTTGTATGTATCAAAAATTTGCCATGTCCAAATGACAGTTTAAAAAGGCATACAGAAGCTGCATTGGCAGACCTGAAATATGTTTAAAAAGGCTATTTAAGTGGGTGGCAATAAGTGCTGCAGGTCCAATAGTAGCATTTAATTTATATGCCCGGGGTACTTGTACCACTTTACTATGTATTTATTGCAGGGATTTGTAGAGCGCATGGCTGCCCAAGGGCTTTCTGGAGCTAAGGAGGATTTTGCAAGTGAAATGCAGAGCCACCGCATAAATAGCTGGGAAAAAGCCAGATGTTTAACTTTTTTCTCAAGAACGTTTCGTTTAGATGCAGCTCTGATTTCAAGTGGCAGGGTGTTCCACAAATTGGGTACCAGATGGGCGAAAGATCTGCCGCCCCATCTAGCGCTACTAATTTTAGTTGTCCTGAGGAGCTGTTGTTCGGAGGATCCGAGTTGTCTAGTTGGGGGGGGGGGGTACCTAGATATCAGCTTCATCAACTTTTTGGGCCCAGTGTTTTTAATGGCTCTGTGAGCTATGCAGAGGGTTTTAAATGTAAGTCTGGCTTCGATAGGCAACCAGTGCAGCTGTTTAAGTTGTTCCTTTGCAGTGACACGGTTTGGTATTTTTAGCAGGAGTCTAGCTGCCATGTTCTGTACCATTTGGAGTCTTTTTATAACATACTTTGGTGATCCTAAATACAGCGAGTTGCTGTAGTCCAGACGTGAGATAAGGAGAGATTGAATCACAGTTTTCTTCAGGTGCCCAGGAATCACATCAATGATTTTCCTTAGCATTTTAAGAAGGGCGAAACGGGTCCCTGAAAGCTTCTTTGATTGGCAATCCAGGGTGAGGGTATCCTCCAGCCAGATTCCAAGGTTTTTTACGGCTGGTATGGGGATTGGTGGATCTCCTATACAGTTGGGCCAGCGTGTCAGGGGGTAAAGGATGTCCAGGCTTCCCAGCAGCATGAGCTCGGTTTACCCACCATTCAGCTTTAAACAGCTGTTGGACATCCAGTTAACCACTTTCTCCAGACAAGAGGGCAGCTGATAGTTGCTAGGGTTGGAGCCGTTGGTAAAAGACACAACTAGCTGGGTGTCGTCAGCATATGTCACCACTGATATTCAAATCCCTACACCACCTCGGCCAGCTGTCGTACATAGATATTAAATAAAGTTGGGCTAAGGGACGAGCCCTGTGGGACACCACATGTGATAGGCAGGTGTTCTGGGATGCATTCCCTTTCCATCACCTGGAAAGCTCTGTTCTCCAAGAAGGAGGCAAGTCAATCTAAGGCTGTACCCTAAATTCCAACTTATCCTAATTTCCATTTTAGGATAGTGTGATCTACGGTGTTGAATGCGGCACTGAGGTCCAGCAGGAGGACGGCGGCTGACCCACCCTCATCGAGTATCGACTTAAGCTCCTCAGTGACCGTCAAGAGAAGCCCATTTGGGTGGGTTGAAGGATGTTGTTTGTCTCTAAGAAATTGGTCAGTGAATAATTTACATGCTTCTCCAAAAGTTTACCAAGATACGGTAAGAGGGAAATGGGGCGGAGGTTATTATAAATGGTAGGGTCGAGATTGGATTTCTTTTGTAGAGGCTTAATGATAGCTTGCTTCCATGATTTGGGGACTAGGGCTGAATCTAGGAATATATTGAGTAGTTCAGTCACCGATGGTAAGACGGTCTCCGCTAGGAGACGCCGGAGAGCTGGATTTGGTACTCTTACTTAACTGTCAGACATTTTCTTCCTCCAATCTGGGAAAATGAAATAATGAAGCAGTTGAGGGTATCTTATTTAGCTGTGGCATGTTCCCTGCTTTCAGGGAACTGATCATATATTTCTGTAACTTTTTTAGAAAAAAAGGCTGCTATGTCGTTGCATCTCTTGACATGTAGGGAGGACATTGGTATTTTCATGAGGGTTGGTCAAAGTTTTGACTACTTTAAATAGTTCTTTGGGGGAATTTGCTGCCCTAGCCATTTTACCTTCATAATATTTAGCTTGGGCTGTCTTCATTTCATTGTGATAAGTTCTGATTAGCAGTTTGTATTCAGACTTGAGGGAATGGTCATTTTTTTCTCCAGTGTGTCTCTAATTTCTTGCATTGTTTTTTCAATGCAGAGAACTGTTCATTGTACCATGGGGTAATTTTGTGGTGAGATTTACTGGTAAGAGTTCTCTTGGGAGCACAGATATCAGCTGATTGGGTGATTCAGTTTTCCCATTGCTGGTAATTCTCATCTATATTTCCGTAAAAGATGGGGTTATTGTTGTTCAGGACTGCCTGCCATGTTTTAGGGTCCAATTTTGACCAGCTCCTAGTGGTGATGGTTTGTACTAAGGTTTTTTTCCGGTTGCAAAGGTTTAGGTAATCTGAACCTGATTAAAGAGTGGTCTGACCAAGGTACTGGGGTAGGTTTGGAAACTATGATCTGCGGGTCTTTAGAGAAGATGAGGTCCAATATATATGCCCTTTCACGTGTGTGGGTGATGTTATGAGTTGGGTTAATTGTAATGCTTCCACGTCACCCTGCAGCCGTCTGATGTGGGGGGTATTGTATTTGTCAAAGTTGAAGTTAAAGTCGCCAAGAATTGTCAGTTGGGCTCTTTCCATTGTGAGCTAAATATGCAATCGGGTAGTGCTTCGATGAATCTACTGCTAGTGCCTGGATGCCTGTAGATAAGTATTCCTGACAGTGTACAGGTAGGAGATAAGGCAATGTGAAATTGGGCGCTTTCACACTCTGAAAGAGAGAATTGGGATTTGGAACATTTAAATTAGTCTTTTAAGATAATAGCAATACCGCCCCCAATTATGTCTGGTCCGTCTAGCCTGTGTAGCTGGTTGCCCAGTGGAAGGGCAAGATGGATGTCTGGGCCTGAGCTAACATTTAGCAAAGTTTCAGTTTTAAACAATATGTCTAGGGGCTCTTCCTCTAGCATGATTCTAATGTCTGAGGTATGTTTTGGGATAGAGTGGGCATTGATCAGTTCCATCTTCTCTTTAGAGGTATTTGGCCAAACCGGTCTTGTCCGGTTAGTGTGTGTCTCGTATCCACATTGTTTGCAGGTAATCCTAGAAAAGGATGATAGATAGTAGCTGCTTACTGGAGTGGGTGTATTTACCTGTGTTGCGGGGTTCAGGGCCTGGACGGGCGCAGACTGGTTTGCCTTTGGCGCGCCCGCTGCACGCCTGGCCCGCAGTGGTCATTTGAAGTAGAGGGGTGGAGTCCACAACTAGACCGCCGACCTCCCACCTCTGCTAAAACTCTATGGCTCCAATGTCCAGCCTGCACTTTACGATCCCCTGGTGACGCTCTAACCAGAGCGCTGTATGGTAGTGCAGATTACCCAGTGTTAACTGCTCAACAAGAACAAATCATGCAGTATACTGTTTCAGTAAAATGTGAACACAGAATTAAAAGTAAGTGCAGCAGCAATTAAACATTTAAAATATTTGGCGAGTAGCGTATGTTCGAGGCAGAGCTTCACCGGCAGTGCTCTAGTACTACAGACTTACAAGTAAATGGAATGTGCCAATTGGGTGTAAGACCATTTTTACCACATTTAAAGGAAAGAGCACAAGCACTTTTAGGACTGGTTAGCAGTGGTAAAGTGTGCAGAGTACTAAAACCAACAAAAAACAAGTCAGAAAACAGGAGGGATGAAGGCAAAAAGTTTGGGGGTGACCCTGCAGAGAGGGCCAGGTCCAACACAACCAAAGTCCTCTGCACAACTATCTGCTTCATCTTCAGCTGCTATGCTCACCCCCAGCATTGGTAAACAGAGTACAGAACCGACATTCTATTAAGGAAGGACAAAATATGTACTTGAAGGTTGTGTGATCTTCATTGCCCAAAGTTACGACCACCTTTGTTTGCAAATTGAAATAACGTGAAATACGGTGTGAAACGTCCGAAATATATCATGGATTGCCTGTGCAGTTGATCATACTGGATGGTTTTTAGCTTCTGTGAACACACTACAGAGTATTGGGAACTACAATCCGTTATGGCTTCCACCATTTTTATAGAGATTTAAAATTTAAAAACCGGGTACATTGAAAAACCAGGAGTGAAAAAACATTTGCTCCAACTTGATATGTGTTGCCTTTGCAAAAGAGTGATGACCTATTATTAGCACATAATATGAACTGCTGAGATTTTTGTATACCTTCTATAATGGAGATGTATTCCAGCAAGTTCATTGTGATGTATTTTATAAGGAAGTCTTTTTAAACAACTTTTTTCCCCTTCTGCAGGTTTACCAAGAGTAGCACTATGACTGATGGGGATTATGACTATCTGATCAAACTCCTGGCCCTTGGAGATTCTGGAGTTGGAAAGACCACATTCCTTTACAGATATACAGACAACAAATTCAACCCAAAATTCATCACAACTGTTGGAATTGACTTCAGGGAAAAAAGAGTGGTGAGTTGAGAAGTGCCAATTTTTATTTTTTTAACCACTCGCTTACAAATGCCCTGCTGTAATTTTGTACTCTTCTAGAAAGTATGTAGAAGCACACCAAAACAAACTATTTGACATGCTGTGATGATAGGATAATGTGAGCATGCTTGCATGTTCACCTCCAGCACCAAACACACACAACATTAATTATGCATCATGTTCCGATTGGTATTAGGATACCACTTTTCTTTTTTCCTAGTAGATACCATGTATCGGTTGGATGTATCTGATCCTAAATAAATAAAGCTAAGATTTTGGCAATGTTCTTTAGTGAGCCGCATGTGCTTCAGAGTTTTCACCTGTTTGGTTGCTTTTGTTTTCCCTGCCCCACCTCCCAAGGCAGGAAACCTATTGTCCGGGCCTTCCCTGCCGGAGTTTCATCCAGTAGCGGGAGGTCAGACTCGTGTCTGTGGCAGCAGCGTCCATTTTGTGAAGCAGAGGCTCTGTTTAACTTTCACCAGGTAAAGCAGTAACCAACATGTCTTCTCTCTCTAGAAGGGTGGAATGCTACCCCCGCCGCCAGAATTGGCGGGGGGAGGGTAGTATTCCAAAGTGTTTGACACCTTACACGACATGTTTTGATAAAGCCAAACCAAAGTTAGCATTAACCGCGAGGATTCTAATGCACTTAAGAGTATATGGTATGGCTATATCATAGAACAGCTATAAGGACATGGTTCCGAAAGCTGCAGAGGGGCTCAGCTCATGCTAGGGCACCCTCTCACATAAAACCAAGCACTCTGCCTCCAGGATTGTTAAGGCCTGCCAGAGGAGTGACGTATAGGTTACTATGTGTCTATATATAAGATAGATATAGATATACTATATCTATGTAAGGGGTGATTACACCACCTTACCCAATCTGAGTGATCAGCCTGTGGTGTCAGTTTGGATGGCCAGCCAGAGGTGGCATAATACATGCTGCAGTCCCTGGTAGGCCTTGGATGCACCTATGCCCTGGGTACCTATGGTACACTATACAGGGGCTCACAGAGGTGACCCAATACCCAATCAGGTATGTACCTAAAGTACATGGTATCAATTTAGAGAGAGAACAGCTGGGCTGTGGGTCTGATTAGCAGGCCCACAGCCACACTAAAGTCGAAAAACCAGTAAATCACAGCAAAAAGTGGGGGTGACCATAGTAAGCAGACCCTACTCTCCTACACAAGTATCCTTAAAGGACTGCTGATTCCTAATAGCATTTGCCTATACTTGGGATGCCGTGGCCAGGCTCCGCAGCTGGATCTGAGCGACTAACTATGTAGCTGCCAGACTGAACTTAGATGGAATTGCAGTAAGTGGGATGGTCTCCACAATGGGAGTTGGGACAGCAGCAATTTGGCTAGAGTTGCAAGTGAAATAGCTCTGTAAACCATATGAGCCTTATTAGCGACTATATATGTAAGATACAGGAGGGGCACGGCTGGGTGGTGTAGAATGGTATTATGGTCCTGGCTGGTTATAGTTTGACTGATAATAAATACAAGTAGAGGAATATTTGCAATGTGCGTGGCTGGCTTATCCAAAGCGAGCTGGTAAATTACCAACACTACAGTATATTGATACTCGCCCACGATAACTATTTTCCGGCCACCCATGCACGTCTGGTGGAATCCAAGGCCTTTCGTTGCCCCAAAGCGGGTAAACCCCCACGCGGATTATAATTACGCTTTATGAAAACAGGGAATCTTAGTAACATCTTTATGATTCTACTGCTATTTAATGTTAAGTTATATTGGGAATGGATTTGGCGTGATAGGGATTCTGAAGTGGGAGGGGGCAAAGGGGAATATTGTTTTTTGCAGTTCGATGTATGCAACGTACATCACTGTCGCCCAAGCAGATCTATCACACACATCGGGTTCTTGGAACATCACAGGGAAAAGCACACATGATAGATTTATGACCATTAAAAAGTAGAACGGGTCGGACTAATTTTGGAATGTCAGGGGGTTGAGTAACCCCCCAAAAATTAGTATTTGCCTATTTAGGTAGACCTCACGTCCACATGGCGTTACTACAGGAGACCCATCTCACGAAGGCGAGGGAAATGAGGGTGGGGTCAAAATGGGCTGTAATAAAGGCAGCATTCTCATACTCCTCATATTCTAGGGGGATACTAATTTTAGTAAAAAAAGGGCACACCCCTTGCGCTCACTTATATGGACTCAGAAGATACAGACCACTTTACATTACTGCAAGGTAACCTCTGTGGACAGTTAATTAGAGTTATCACTACATACAGGCTGAACATTGATGACCCATAGTTATACAGGCGATTCGAGAGTAAACTGTACACTACACAACCTTAAATAATATTGTGGGGAGAGGACCTGAACACATACCTAGAACCCAATATAGATAGTAGTGCGGTGAGTGTATGGCAGGGGAAATGGGTAACACAAGTAATACATGAAATTATGAACACACACAAGCTAGTTGATATCTGGAGGGCAAGAAACCTGTTGGCCCGGGAGGGTACCCATGTATCCTCACTGCATAAAACGTAGTCCAGAATTGATTACTGGTTGGTATCTGAGAGACACTTCCTGGGTAAGTGGGGTCACCCACCCTCTGCGAACCTTCTCGGACCATTCACCCTTGAGGTTTGACCTGGCAATCCCTACACAATCCCCACATGTTTTCTAATGGAGGTTGCCCCCGACATCCCTTATAGACCCAATTTTCAGGGAGGGTGTACTAAAAGCTACCATTTAATATTTTCGGAAAACAAGGAATCAGTGGAGGTAGAGGATACACTCTGGAAAGATTTTAAAGCTACAATAAGAGGGACATGCATAGGACTGCAGGCAGCGGTACTAAAAGATTTACGCTCTAGGATGCAAGCATTGGAGAAGGCATTAAAATGGTTGGAAAGACCATATGAGGAGATCCAAAGCATGCACGCCATGGCAATGGCGGAAATGAGGGATCTGATTACTTAATATAATGACACAGCCGATCGAGAAATAAAACTTGTCCAGACGCTGGGTGGCTAGAGCTTACGGAGAGGGTGGGAGACCTGGCCGAAGTTTTGCCTCAGAGTTAGTACGTCGGGATGGTACCAAATGCTATAGCATGTCCGAAATATTAATCCAATTTGTAGATTACTATATACAGCATTATATGGGATGCACGAGGCAGCCACAGGAGATGAAACAAAAGCCTACCTGGAAGAGCTAGTGCCTGCTTGGCTGTCCCCGGGCCAACGTGAATTTCTGGTGCAACCCATCACGTTTGAGGAAGTGAAGGATGCCATTCAAGCGCTGCCTGGTGGTAAGACGACCTGTAGTGATGGACTCCCAACAAATTTTACAAAACCTACTCAGACCTATTGGCACTACATTTGTATAAAGTGTATTCAGAAGCGTACGAAGAAAATAAAATGCTCCAGCCAACTTTTCGGGAAGCGCTTGTAATTGCATTATTGAAACCAGATAAACATCCAACGAGGTGCTGAATCAACTTGGTCCGAATGTAAAGGCTGCTGCTGTGTTACTAGATGCAGCCTAAGCATTTGATTCTATACCGTGGGAGTTTATGTGCAAAGTGTTCCATCGTATAGGGATGCCGCAAGCATTTACATAATGGATTCAATTACTGTGTACAGTACCAATAGCTAGAATACGGGTCGAAAATAGTCACTGCTCACTGGCTCCGATAATCAGAGGAACACGGCGAGACTGCCCGGTGTCCCCTTTAATTTTTACACTAGTGTTGGATCCCTCAGCATGTAGAGTGTGCCAAAGGCATGCAGACACTGCATTGAGATTTAGGCAGCGGCCTCTCGCCATATCGCTGTATGCAGACGACATTGTGCTTTATGTTCGTAACCCCGGAAGAGCTGCTAAACAGATTGATATGAGAATATGACATATGAACAGCTCTCTGGGCTTCGTATAAATTGGGACACGTCAACCGTCTTCCACCTGACAACTAGCACGGTGCCTCGTGACCTGGATTTCCCACTCCTAATTGTGTAATGAGCCAGTCAAGTATCTGGGTGACTGGCTACATGACATTTTGAAAATTAGAGGACCTAGTGGAGAGATGGATTTAACTACCTCTGTCACTAGCGGACAGTGGCAGTTATAAAAATGGTAGCCCCCCTACCCCCAGATTTCTCTATCTATTAATGTACCCCTCAAACTGACTCGAATTTTTTTTGCTGCATTACGATCCAATTAAATTGGTATGGGCGGGGAAACCACCTGTGTCGATGGGATGTACTTGCCAGACCCTACACACAAGGTGGGTTTGGGGCTCCTGATCTATACATGTTACCTATGTGCACAAGCGCATTTTGCACACTATTGGTATCCCCTTCGACGCTGATGACGAGCTGGGCTCGTCATGAGGTAGCCTCCTCGCACGCTCATGACGAACCCAGCTCATCACGTAACATGCGTTTTTTAAAAACTCAGCGTACGGGCGGAATTCCGCCCGCACGCATGCGGGTATTATTCCCCACCCTATCTCCCCCTCTAGCGGTGAAAGCAAATGGTGCACCTTCAACACCACTTACAGCAATGTTGCTACAGACGCAATCACAAAATCCCAGGATGGAAATTAACACGATTGACTGTACTGTTAAGGCCTGGCAGACTCTAGCGGCCTGGGCGGGAAAGTAACCACTTTATGCCCCCACATTACCACTAGCATACCACCCTGACATCTCTGTTACACAAGACCTTAAAGCGCTATCTATTCTGGCAGATATAGGAATAGTCAATAAGGGAGATGCCTATCCAGAAGGTATGTTCATTACCTTGGAGGCTTTTAAGGCATGTACAGCATGCTCTCCACTGGTGATCTTCACGTATCACAGATTGAAGGAGGCCCTTGGAACGTTAGACCCTCTGCGCCCAGCTACGCCTTTGACACTGAAGCCGCTCCAGGTCATTCTAGCTAGCTCACCGGTCAACCGATTATATACTGCCATGCAAGCAGACGCAGTAGAGGTATGGAGAGTTGGAATAAGGCACTAGACGTTCCAGTCACAAGAAAGGAATGGGAATGTTGTTGTTGCTTTAACAAAACTCCTAACTGTAATCTGCACATCATTCATTTTAAATATACACAACAGCTCTATTATAACACAGTGCAGTTACCTGGATATGTACTACGAGCTCTATTATACCCCAGTGAACTCTTGGCCCAAGGGCATTTGTGCCCCCTTTACCGAAAACTCACCTGGCAGCCTTTCGAATGGGTGAACTATCCTTGCATTGCCCTGACTCATTTGAATGTATGTACGATGCTATATGACAAATTGTGTGATAGACTGATGGCCTGAATTTAACAATAGCAATAGGATAGTACTTGTGTTTGTAAAATGTTATTAAACTTGAAAAAAAAATCCCAAAAAATAATAGTCCGATGCCTGTCCCCGAAGGTAAGTATGGTCTGCAGCAGCTCATTCACCCGCGACTTAAGTCCTGTCCCTCCCATCAAACTACGTTATGCCTGTACTTCTGCTTTGTTCACCAACAACTGTGCACTGGGTAACACCGCTGTCAGACTCCCAAGGGCACCCTTGGAATAAAGATCCCCAATAGTCTTGACCTTCACCCCCTCAATCCCTCATAAATCTGACAGTAAAGTATCCTCCCCTTGATGTGGCCAGCCTCACCAGGGCCTACGCCGGTGCATGAAATGAATCGCTGCAGTGTTTACATTGCTCCCTTTTCCAGCAGCAGTGTCAGTTTCTAGGCTCGGCCATGTTTTGGCCCATCAGGAGTGCCACCAGGACCCCCTACCCATGCAGTTTCCCAGACTCTCCCAGTCCTGGGTGCATCGCCTAGTAAGCCATCTGGCAACCCACTGCCACTGCATAGCTGTAGGAAGGTAAATCCCTGACTATGGTTGCCCCCAACTTTTTGCCTGGTGTTTTGCTGGTTTTCTGACTTAGTTGACCTGAGGCCCTGCTTCAGGACCTCAGGCCCACTGCTCTCTCTGTAAAATGGATTCCATGTACCTTAGGTACATATCTAAATTGGATACTGAGTCACCTTATCAGTCCCTGTACAGTGTACCTTAGGTACCCAGGGCATAGGTGTACCCAGGGCCTACCAGGGGCTGCAGCATGTATTATGCCACCCCTGGCTGGCCATCCAAATCTGACACAACTGGCTGCTTGACAGCTGGGGCAAGGTGGTGTAATCACCCTTTGCTTTAGATATAGTATACCTATATCTAACCCTAAAATGGACACACAGATCTCCTATCAGTCACTCCTATGGCAGGCCTTAACAATCCTGAAGGCAGAGTGCTTGGAATCGTGTGAGATGGTGCTCTGGCATGAGCTGAGCCTGTCTGCGGCTTTCGGGATCCATCCCTTAGCCGTTTCCATGATATCGCATACCATATACTCTTAAGTGCATTATAATCCTCGCGGTTATATGCCAACTCTGGTATCGCTTTATCAAAACATGTCGAGTAAGGTGTCATACGAATTTGAATACTAACCCCTCGCCAATTCTGGCGACGGGGTTAGCATTCCACCCTTCTAGAGGGACACGACATGTATGTAACCCCTAACCCCGGTTAAAGTCAGACAGAGCCTTAGCATCCACAAAATGGATGCTGCCACCGAGACACAAGTCTGCCCTCCTGCTGCTGGGAGTCCTCCCAGAGCAGGAGATAAGGACAAAGGGTTTCCTGCCAGGGGCGGTGCCAGCACCGTCCCAGACAGGGTTTTGTGTATTGTAGGTAGGCAGGACTTTAGAGGAAGGTGACTGCACGTGGCACCCCGGTGCTCACTGTGCATAGGCTGGCTGGAACCAGTTCCAGGGGCACTCCAGCCCCTGGCCTGGGGAAAAGCCCGCCAAGGAAGTGGGTGTAACCACCCCCCTCCTGGTCCCACCCATAGGGCAGGACCTAGTCGCGTGCCAGCCCCCTTTTCCCAGATAAAGGTAGAGACTGGCCCCCTTCCAAATCAGATCATCTTTGGAATCAAGACACGACTTTCTGCGAAAGGACTTCAAGATTTCCTTCTTCAAGATTCTCCCTTGTGACTAAGGAGTAGTCACCCTGCATCCGCAGGCACCATCTAAAGAACACTGCGGTCTGCTGTAAGTCCTTCCTCCGGAATCCGACTGCCCAGCTCGACGAGAACCGGCTTCCCTGGCACCTCTGACCTCTACCCACCTCTACAGCCCAGCTGAGAACCGTGGGTGCGACGAGACCTCAAGGGACCGGCCATCTTCAAGACTGCCCGACTTCTTTCCAGCAAGCCCGCCGAGTAATCTACTGGTGAGTGCTTTGGGGTCCGAGAAGCCCCGACTCTGAGCAGCTCCAGCTCCGAAGTGCAGCCCCCCAGCATCTCCACGATCTGCGTGGGGCCCTTCTGCTTTCCGCTGCTCACCGCGTTGTTTGGCTACTAGCCCGTTGGCTTGTGGCCTTCCTGACGACGCCCGACGACATTTCTGCTGCTGGTCTGGTTGCTCCAGACTGGCCCTTGCTCCCTTCCAGAAGAGGAGCACCCCGGACCCTCCTGGTCCACTCCAGACGCCATTTTGAGTCCACCGCGTGGGCTTGAATTAGCCAAGGCTTGTTGCCCAATCCTGGGTAACTTCGACGCCGACGACTTCATCCTCCGTGGGACAGCTCGCACCTCCATCCTGGTAGCCGACAACGCCTCCTGGTCCGAGAGACTGCAGAGCCCAGCAGCGCCCACTCACCTGACTGCGGTGACTTCGCCCGGTGCCATCCTGGTGCCCACTTAATCACTGGCTAGTGATTCAAGAACTTGGTCCCCTCTGCTTTCAGGTTTTCTTCTTCCTTGATCCAGGCTTGGATCCATCGAACTTTTCTTCACTGGTCGCCTGCCAGCAACTTCTTCCTTCCAGGCTCCTGGTCCGGCAACGAGATCCCCGACGTCTTTTCAGACCTATGCAGCTGCAGCCCCTGGGCTAGGTAACTTCGGCACTCCGGTGTCCCAGCATAGCCTCACTATCCAAGGGTCAGGATCCACTGTCGTTTTCTTCCTACCAGGTCGGGTTCGCCCGTGAACACTAACTCTGTGAATTCTAGCTTCCATAGACTTTGTCCCGCATCCCGCGTGAGAGTGCACACTCTGCACCCGAGTCCCCTGGGCCTCCTAGTAGTAATCTAACGATTCCCTAGTCCAGTCCTAGCGATTCCAAAGCCTATTAGAACTGTTACTTACCTGCTAGTAATTCGCATTCCACTTTTAGCGTATATGGTTTTTCGTGCCCCTCGGGCATTTGTGTAACGTGCTAACTTAAAAGTATTTTCGTAAGAGTTTTTGTTGTGTGCTTAGCTCCCTGTCTCATAAAGAGCCAGGGTAGTCTTGTTATAAATAAATACACTGTTTATTTTCATAACAACTTGTGTGGTGTCCTTTCACTGGGTGTTCAAGGGGTAATGCGATGGTAAAACAGCTGGCTTAACACGCCCTCTAGAGTCTTAGCCTTAGACTGCTCGTATCCATGCTACTAGGATAGCTGGTCTATAAGGTTGACTTACAACCAATCATCAATAAGGGTTGTTTGGACTGATATATAGTGATCACTAGAATAGTGAGCACTGCACATCAGGCCAACTTCTCACAATAGCCATGTCATTTTAATTGTTAATCAAGCACTCTGAGTTCCCTGTGGTGGAGATGGTGCAGTGAGGCCCTGTGGTGACCCGTCCCAGATCAGCTCTCTGAGCAGAAAGTTCAGCCACTTGACCCAGCCCTGCGGAACCTAAATTGGAAGATTGGCAACATCTAATACTGTGGGTTATACAATCATTTAGGCAGGGCAATCCTAGCCATGATTGGCAGCTTGAGTGCGCCAAAATGCCATGTTGCTACGGAGTGCTCGCAGAGTTCGCCCGTAAATCCCCCCGATTACCCACTAGCATATCTGAGTCTGTGTGGTAAAATTAGCCACTCCAATTCTTGAGGATCCAGGCTCCCACCTGATTCTGGATCACTATACTAATAACGGAGGTATTTGCCAATCCCAACATGTGGGGAAGGTGCATGTTTTCTGCATGTTAGTGCACCATCCAGACATTCGACCCAGCTCATCTAAGGGATCCTTGCTGCACAGCACCCCCATGTCTGCCTCCCTGAGATACAGAGCATGTCATACACATAGAATGAGATGATATCCTCATCTTCTCTCAATGCGATGCCCCTCCCCATCCACCTAATTTGAAGAATTTTAGTGAGTGGTTCCACTGTCATGATGAATAACGTTGAGGATGGGTAGCAACCCTGCCTAGTTCTGCAGTGTATTGTGAATGCCTCCGATATCCTCAGGCCTGTCCGCACCATGGCCTGTGCATTACAGTATAACACTGTAACCCAATTACCCCATCCCGTGCCCAGGTTCATCCTATGTATAACTGCCCTCAAGTATTCCTGATGTAGGGTATTAAAAGATTGCTCTATCGCATTTGGGTAATGTGAGCTCACTGTATTACGTGTCCGACAATACTATCTCCTAATGTAGTAGGAAGAATTACGCTAGAGGATTGAAGCCATTTTGATTGGAATGAATTAAATGATGTAAATGAGGTTGCAGATGATTGGCCAGCTCCTTGCTAAGAATCTTATAGTCTAGATTCAGCATGGAAAGAGGCCTGTAGGAATACGCATTTCTGGATTTGATTTACCACTGAGACTATAAGCGCCTTCCTAGCAGTGTTTGAAAGAGAATCACAGTCAAGTGCCCCAGCATAAAGTTGTCTGCTTCGGGACTAAAAGACACCTGTATGTCTGTTAAAATTCCGCAGGTAGCAGCCGATTTCCCCCGTGCAAGTCCCTCAGCCTCCCTTATTTCAAGTTCCATCATTGGCCACCCTAGTGCCTCCCTATCTCCCTTGATCAGTTTGGGCAGATGTGCCTACTATTGGTAGGTCTCAACTGCCAGAGTGGTAGCTGGGCAAGGCTTTTTGTTCAGCTCTTGATAGTTTAGTGTAAACACCACATGTATTGCCTGTTGCTTGCATATAGACAGATGTGCCTGCCTGTCCCATTATGTCTATAACAGGGCAGTACTAGCCAGGAGAGCAGTTTGCCTGCTCTACCTAACTCCATGTGGGCGTTAGGCATTAACTCCAGTCAAGTGCCTGTAGTCCGTCTAACGTGGAAGCATATTTCTCCCTCTCTTCCAGCAGTCGAAGAGTCATTGTTTCCCCCGGTGTGCCTTTCAAATCACTTCCAAATGAGACAAGTGTCCCTACAGCGATTATTATATATTTTTTTTTTACCCCCACCGATTGTCCAGTGCAATATCCCCACACAACAAACTTAAAAGCATCCCATTCAATATTCATGTGTGCTGTCATATGCTGGTTGTGTTGAAAGTATTTATTTCCTGATCAGGTCAGCCAGTGGGTCCCTAAATTTGTTTGTGTAGGTTAGATGTTTTAAGCTTCCGGATGGGGGACTCCCATCTGCCCCAGCGGCCGCCCATGATTAGTGAGTTGTGGTCCGAGAGTGTACGGCTCAAGTATTCCATGTGTAATGTTTTCGTCAATTCCTTGGGTGCATACTAGCATGAATAGGTGGCCATGCAAACCAGCTGTCACCAAATCCCCAGCGCCGCAACCAGTCTCGAAAGTCTTGGGTAGTCCTAACACTCAGGGAGTCCACCAGTGCTGGTATCAACCTTCCCAAGTCTGTATCAGTCGCACAGTTGTAATCCCCACCGAAGATCACCGGGACCTGGCCGGCCAAGTACCATATAGGAGCCAAGAATTAGAGGAATTGCTATTGTCTCACATTCAGGGCATAAATGCTGCCTAACCTCAATTGAATGCCATTGAGTTTCCCCTGCACAAGTACGTAGTTGTTCCCTTTGTCTATGTTGACCCTGCTGGGTTCAAATGGTATCCCAGCTCTTACCCAAATCAGTTGTCTCCTGGCAAACCAGGAGTAGCTAGTAGAATAGATCTGCCCCTCCATCACCTTTTCAGTTTGGGTGTTACCTACTCTGCCAAATGGGTTTCTTGTAGTAAAACCACAAATACCCCACCTGCGCTTCAAAAATGTCAGCATTTTATTGTGTTCGCTGGCTGATCCCGTTCCATGCGCATTCTGTGTTAGAAATCTGTTTAGTCACACTTGCAACCATTACTGTACCCTCCACCATGGGGGCCGTTAGCCTTTCCCCGTTGGTCAGTCAGGGGCTTCCCTCCCTGTCTGGCCCAAGTGTCTATTCCCTTCAACCTAAGGCTGCGGTTCCCTGGTGCAGTATTTCATGCAGTTGCAGCTATCTGATTGGATGTGCATAGAACAACAATCCCCCCAACTCCCCATCCCCAGGTCAGAACAGCAAAGACCGACCGTCCAGTAAACCCCCGTTTGAACATTAACTCAAACCAGACCAGACCCAGACCAAGGTGTGTCCCAGTCATACTTTCTGAAATCCCCCCACCCCCTCCCTCCACATCCGGTCTCATGTTACACCACTATCAACCATAAGTCAGTACCCAGTAGTGGGAAAGGGAAAATGTACCACAGGGATGCCTTGCCGCTCCTCTGAACCACACGCTGTTCTCCCAAAGCACAAGGGTTATTCGTAACAGCCTTGCATCAATACTGCTCTTATTTGCTACCCCCTCGTCATTCCTCATTACAAATCATCTGCTATCCTAGGTGTTCTTTGTGCCCCCAGTCCCTGTACCTCCTGGGGTACCTCATAGTACCCACTTTCAGATGAGGCAATCGTATTGTGGTCGTGTTCTAGCTGCTTGTTCAAGTTCAGCTTGACTTCTATTGGGCCTCTGAGATCCGTCTAGTGTCCTCCTTCCTCCTGCAATGCAGATCCGGGAGGGGTGGTTTACTCCATTCTCATGAATCTGTTTTACCTTTGTATCTTTAAAAGCAGCAGCACGTTGATCAAAGAATAGTGCACATTCCTCTATTATCCACTTCAGCCTGTCTTGGGAACAAATATATATGTCGATAGAGATAGGTAGATAGAGATATATATTTTTTGGCTGGATTCACAGAGCTTCTTTTTCACAGTCCAATAGGATGCCCTTTGTTGTTGTACAGCAAAAGTGAAGTCTGGAAAAATTGCCACTGAGCCATGTTCTACCTGGAAGCAGTCAGTCATGCGAGCGTGTTCCATTTGTAGGGCCCTATCCTGATAATGGAGCTATCGCGCCACCATGTGACAAGGCTGGGCCCCATGCTCTGGGGGTGGGGGTGTTGGGGCTGCTCCAGCACCGTGTTGGGCCTTTCCAATGTCACTCTTTATTCAAAGCACAACTTGTGAACCTGAAATGACAAACACAGTAAAATAAAATAAAACCAATACGTGTAGCCAAAAGATGTGTGAACGTCCCACATTAGGTAAAATACCATGAGGTCCATGATTTGACACTTTGTTTGGGACAGTGTCCATTGCGAATATTCTTAGTGCAAAATATCTTACAACCCGGCTTTGTAGTGTTTCCAGCGAGTATACAGTCACCATAAGCTGGGTGGAGCATGCCTGGCTCCAAGGTGGGCACAGTCCAGGCGAGCCCACGAGACCATCTCACCAATTCTGCAGGAATCTGCGATATCCGTTGACCAGAACCGGTAGAAATAAAAGGACTGAATAGTACTTGCCACCAGCTGCTCAACGCAGCCTTCATTGAGCTCCAGCAGTAACTTACTGTGTTACTCACAGCACGGCCTGTTGGAACAGCTGCGCAGTGGGCCTCGCACTGCCGATATCGCTGTGCCAAGACATGCCCGCCGCCCGCACCGAGTCTCTGCCTGCCTCTGGGTCACCGGCGCACCGTGCACCATGCTGCGGGAGCAAGAAGAACGCTGGCCTGCAGTACCTACATTGACCTCCCCCCCCCCATTTTTTTACATCACATATAAAAAATACATTGTTTAAATACATAAATTATCACCATTTTATAAAGTGCAACACTTTTAGTATAGTACAAATGGTATTATCTTTTCTTTAAAAGAGGAACAACCAAAGAAAAAACAATATGAAGAAAGATGCACTGATTTCACATCCCTACTTCACAGAGACCTCTTACCCTCTCACAAACACATACACTAACATACTTATCACTCACAACTTTATCTGTATATGACAAAATATACTATCCAGCAGAAAACTTCTGCCTAAATGAGAACCACAGAATGTTTTGTAGGATTTCACGCCAGGTCGACGTGCGTTTCGGTGGGTTGTTACCACCTTCCTCAGGACCTAAACAGATAAACACTCCTCTTTCAGACGAATCAGGGCATCTGTAATTACAAATAAAGTTTATTGCACAGTTCCCATCTTGCTACAACTTAAGGTCAATGTATTTTGCATTTCTATTAATTTCTTTAGCTATTGACATTGATTTCATTGGTGCAGATGCACGCATATACAACATATCGGCGTGGAAACATCCATCTAGTGTACTATCCAATATAAACCAAAGATACCTCGTGAAAAAGATTTTAACCACTCATACATTTCCAAAGACAACCATCACCAAAAAGCAAGATGCAATCCCAGAGAAGTGATCCAAGGAAAAAGAGTATATCATCATTTACTTACACATTATCCAAAAACAAGGGCGGGGGAAGAGATTGATCAATTCAAATATGGACTTGAATATTTCGTTTATTCTAATGTAGATTTTAGTTGTTGAATTATCCAGAGCGATATTATATTCCACTGTTATCCTAAGAGTATAGAAAGATGTCTTCACAAGGGGTGCCTTTGAGGAGAGCCACATTGCAAGATAGAAATACTTACCTACATTTCCTCAGATTAACTTGAGGTTATAAAGAATTGTCATCAATGGGTAGGTAAAAGTTCATTCTGGCAGATTCTACAAAAATAATTATGCGCCAATCAGAATTTGTAATCCATTGGCATAGATAAATGCTCAAGGACAGGAATAAAATAATCTCTCCGCATAAAATGGAATACAGAACTAACCTTTAATTTATTATCTCCAATGTTGTACATCACTTTCGCTGGCGAAATTCATTTCGGTGCCAGGGACCAATGTGAGAATTAATTTGTAGTTCCTAAAAATGTACAAGAAGACACCATATTTAACCTATTCCTACAAATTCCAGTACCAAGAAAAAGCTAATACTTTCGCTAAGTCACTCAGGGTTTATCATAGGGTTCTATTCCTTCTTTCAGCTCAAGAGTGTGTAGAACAACTACTTACGGTCATAACAGAACCCTCCATAGTTTATACGTATCCCAGGTTTATACATACGTAATAGCTAGTGAAAATGCTAAAACCTATGCTCAAAAACGGTCACATGTGCATAGTATCTCGCAATAGCTTGCCCTGTGAACGCCTTGAAGCAAAGCTTCTAGAAGCAGCTGGAGTCGACATAATAAATACCACTATACCATCTCATTACAGATGTATCTAACTGCAGTACCGGTTTTCGAAACTGCCAAGCACCTAAGCATTTGTGACCGCGGGGAACATATAATGATCGTCCCTGAGGTGTTCCCAGCGATATCTCATAAGGATGATATGCATGTTATAGTATGGAAATGCCCCGGTATTTTAAACGTATCGGGTACAACTAATGAACTCCACCATAAGGTGATACACTAGCACATACAGGCTGTCTCGGTAGAGTCGGGAAAATATCGTTATACACAGAGAGGGGAAACTGAAAAACCAACCACGAAAGGAACCCCTTATAAAATCCCGCTCTTACCTCAAACACTGAGGAGGAAGATTCCTGTACTGTCGTCCACCCGGAAAGATCAACAGCTATAAGCGATCTCGATAGCCAAAGGTCTATAAAGGTGGTGTGGCGCGAAATCAAATCACGTGATGCGTCAGGTGCCCAAACGCACCTATCCCGATACACTAAGTAAAACAATGAGGCTGAATACAAAGACGCCTAAGAAAACATGGGCGCCATATTAACATGTGCAATTAGCCTAACACTGTTAATAGATAGTGGAACGACTTAAAACTGGGACAAAGTCCTGTACTGTACTTATAATGATGTTTAACGCTCTAAATTCCATGGGCTGGTATAAAAAACACGCGATAGCCATGAAATTAAAAAATTAAAAAATGTATGATATTATAATACGCCCACTAAATGAAAAAGCGTATTCATCCCAGTTCAGCAAGCTGTATGTAACAACATTATCTAATCACTGAGGGGAACCTAAATGTATGCACCGGTCTTTGAAATTCAATCAGCAGAGTCGGACAATAAAACCCGCAACGGGTAAAACCCTTGTGAGGAATGAGGCGCCATGATGGTAGTTCAAACATCCTATGCGGTTGCCCTGAAGCACATAAAATGAAAATTAAATATTCATAACATAAACAGCAGAGGAAACTCAGCCTGTACCAGATACAGTGGAGAAGTGTGGCTCAATGGTTAGAGCGGCAGACCCTGATGCAGAGGTCTAGCCCGGGACCAGGGTTCAATTCCCCACCTCGGCGGGTCTTGGGCTCAAAATTCCACGGACCTGATGATTCTCGCCTCTGTGCCTATTCCAATCATGGAGTCTCACTCTGCAACTCTGGGCAATAGCTTGCTTAATCTCCACAACGGCCCCCACAACGCTAAGGATGCCTGGCCTCCACCTTGGGGGTGCCCAGGAGTGGACACCTCACAGGGAATGCCAGGATGGGTTCCACAGCGGTATTCGTACAAGCGCCTTGAGACCCTTGCGGGTGAGTAGTGCGCTATACAAGTATCAATTTACAGTGATGTCACAATCTGAGAACATTTTCCAATAAATTACAGAATGAACATCCTAGGCAATCCTAATACATCTAAGTATCATTCTATAAGGGACAATATCTCACCAGGTTGTCACATATATATATAATCATGACAGCTCATAATAACAAGTATAGACCTATAACAAAGGGCTATTTCCAAATAAGACCTATACTGACTACCTTTAAGCAAAACAGTGTCAGATTACCTTACAAATGTGCAATTTGATTTAAATACTGGTAAAGCACAGTGACACTAGAATTTAAAATATAGGTAATTCAGGATTTTTTAGTTACATACCAGGATATGTCCTCATTCAGTCCCTTACGTATTCAGTCAAAATGAAAAATCCAAAAGCTCTCTCGCTTCTTCCGAGTTGTTTTAACTAATTGGCCCATTTTGGTCTGAACCTTTTCTAATATGCACCTTTTCAAATCAGATTCCTTATGGGGAACATCTGAGGAATGTTGTACCAAAGGGGCACCTGTTCTTCTTGTTCTTATGGCTGATTTGTGTTCACTGAAACGAAGTCGAAACTTTCGACCTGTCTCCCCATGTAAGCTAGACCACACCATAATGTTGCTGCTTCTACAGTTTGTGAGAGATTTTAGCTTCACATTGACATTGTTATAACAGAAAAGATCCGTCACCATTGCTGCATCACATGCGTGGTATGAGCCACATTTATGATTTCCCAAAATCATTGGGAGACCCATTATAGATGTTTGAGTTTCAGATAACCTAGGTTTACACCTAGTATGAACCAACAGATCCCTGAGGTTCTTGTTTCTCCTGTAGGCTATCAATGGCTTGGGAAACTGAGTATCTTCATTGACCGCATTTAAAATGCCCCAGTTTTTATTGAGGACATTTTTAATATTATAATTCAAAACTGAATGGTTAAATACACACGTGATTTTACCATGTGTTTCACGTTTAGTACCTTTAAGAAGGGCATTCCTGGCTCTTTTAAAAGCCTGCCGTACAAGACGGTGTGGGTAACCTTGGCTTATGAACCTGGTCTTAAGTGCCTCACCATGTGTATGAAAATCATTCATATTTGTGCAATTCCGTCTAATGTGGAGAAATTCCCCAAATTTAGATGAATATGTTTAAAAGTAAAATGTGCCATACTGTGATTGCGACAATAGTATATTGTCGATGCGTTAAAAATTGATGTGTGCCCCGATGGCTGGTGGTGTGTGTGCCTGTAGAAAGTGTATACTGATGGCTGGTGGTGTGTGTGCCTGGTGGAAGTGTGCACCTCCAGCTGGTGGTGTGTGTGCCTGGTGGAAGCGTACACTGACAGCTGGTTGTGTGTGCCTGGTGAAAGTGTGCTCTGACGGCTGGTGCTGTTTGTGCCTGGTGAAAGTGTGCACTGACGGTGTGGTTGTGTGGGTGTGGTTGTGGTTGGTTGTGTGGGTGTGTGTATGGGTGTGTGTATGGGTGTGGTTGGTTGTGGGTATGATGGTGTGGTGGTGTGGGTGTGGTGGTGTGGTTGTGTGGGTGTGGTGGTGTGGGTGTGGGTGTGGTTGTGTGGGTGTGGTTGTGTGGGTGTGGTTGTGTGGGTGTGGTTGTGTGGGTGTGGTTGTGTGGGTGTGGTTGTGTGGGTGTTGTGTGGGTGTCGTGTGGTTGTGTGGGTGTCGTGTGGTTGTGTGGGTGTCGTGTGGTTGTGTGGGTGTCGTGTGGTTGTGTGGGTGTCGTGTGGTTGTGTGGGTGTTGTTGTGTGGGTGTGGTTGTGTGCGTGATTGTGGGTGTGTGCGTGATTGTGGGTGTGGTTGGTTGTGTGTGGGTGTGGTTGGTTGTGTGTGTGGTTTTGTGTGTGGTTGGTGGTGTGTGGGTGTGGTTGTGTGTGTGGTTGGTGGTGTGTGGGTGTGGTTGTGTGGGTGTGGTTTTGTGGGTGTGGTTTTGTGTGTGGTTGGTGGTGTGTGGGTGTGGTTGTGTGGGTGTGGTTGTGTGGGTGTGGTTGTGTGGCTGTGGCTGTGGTTGTGTGGGTGTGGCTGTGGGTGTGGGTGTCTGTGGCTGTGGGTGTCTGTGGCTGTGGGTGTGGGTGTGGGTGTGTGCACGATTTTATGGGTGTTGGGTGTGTGTGTGTTGGGTGTGTGTGTGTTGGGTGTGTGTGTGTTGGGTGTGTGTGTGTTGGGTGTGTGTGTGTTGGGTGTGTGTGTGTGTTGGTTGTGTGTGTGTGGTTGTGTGTGTGGTTGTGTGTGTGGTTGTGTGTGTGGTTGTGTGTGTGGTTGTGTTTGTGGGTGTGGGTGGTTGTGTGTGTGGGTGTATGTAAGTGGGTGGTTGTGTGTGTGTGTGGGGGGGGGGGTTGTGTGTGGGGGGTTGTGTGGGGGGTTGTGTAGGGGGTTGTGTGTGGGGTGTGTGTGGGGGGGTGTGTGTGTGTGGGATTGTATTACTTAATTATTTTGTAATTTGTATACTTGTCAACACTATCTGAGCATAGGTTGCACTTCAGTTTAAACATTGCAATAAACAACAGGAAGGTGATAAGTCAACATTTAGAACGGGCCTTCCACTGCGCAGCAGCATGTGTTGGTACGATGTTACTAACTTTTGAACTGTTTAAGGTAGAAACAATTTTTTGTTTTAAACGCTGAAGATTTTGCAGCAGAGGGTGTGGCAAATGTGGCGGATCCATAATTCATGTGAAAATGAATCTCCTACTTCCACTTTCCTCACAATAACAGTGTGGCATCAAGAAGCTGCACTAGATAAACAAGTATTGCCAAAGCTATTAGGTTTGGCATTGGTAAAGCTGGTGCAATTGTTAATTCAATAAAAGATTCTTGCACTTATATGCCACAAAAAAAGAAAACATGCCTCCTATATGTGGTGAGCTTAAGCACCCAAACATTATTTTACATGAAAAAGAATTTACCATTGCATGTAATTTAACAGTATCAGTGCGCCCTATCAGGCATGTGACTTAGAACTGTTTTTTGGTTAGGGGGATGGCGTTTATACAGCACAAACTAGACTCCAAGGTATTAGAGCACTTTACAAGAGCACCAGTTGCGTTACAGATGGACACATTCATCTTTTTGCGAGACACAGGGAGATTAATTGATTTGCCCAGAATCCGAGGATATTGAGCATCCCTGTCGAGACTCGAACCCAGTTCACCAGCTTCAAGGTCAATTTCTCTAGTTGTTCGGCAACGTCCTCTCCTCAACTGGTTTAGAACTCCTTTTTAGTTTTAATACACATTACATGGAAGTATGATTCTTATTGGTACAAGTTAAAGCTACTTTGGCCCTTAAATTACTGTAACCTGTAGACCTATTTTAAACAAACACAATGACTAAAAAATTGATAAAAACTGCCAAATTAAAGTACTGGCCCACCAGCCTGGCAGTGATTTTTCACTTTTAAGGCACATTTTCCCATGTGATTAGGAAATATTTCGTCACTCACAGTGCAAGGTGGTTAGGTGCCTTCATGGGCTGCCGCTTTTAACCCATGCTATTTCTTGTGGTGAGTGGAAGCAGAATGTGGGTGATAGCTTAACTGACCCAGGGATGAAGACGGTTGAGAAGAATTCCCCTCTACATGTGTATTTTTCATTTATGGAAATTAATTTCATAAGGCTGTTGAAACAGCTAAAGCTGCCTCTGTAAACACTTTTAAATTAAAAGGAGGATAGCTGGGCTTCATTTCCCTGCAGGATCTGAAAAAGGACAGATCTGTGCTATTCTTTTGCTGCATTTATAGTTTCTATTGTCCCGTGTTAAGATGAGAGGACTTGGGGTAATGGTGGGGGGGGAGGGGTGTGTGTGTGTTTGTGTGTGTGTGTACGCGATGGTGGAGAAAGGACGGCAATTGATGGAATCTGGCATGGCTGCATAAAAAAGGTTTTGTAGGTTGTAAGACCAGGATCCTCTGCTCTATATTGACATTGTACCAATCTTTAAGATGATGAATGAATTTGGTATAATTCCAAAACATGTCCAGCAAGCAGAGAGACTTGCAGAATCCATAGTGCGTTATTTTAGGCTGTCCTTTCACTTAAGGTAACACACCCCTGTTAAGTCACAAATCTGAAAAGGAAATGTGGGTTGTGAGGTGAGATTCCTTCTGTGCCAGAAGACACCACAAGCCAGTCAGTCATGATTATTTGAGGCATCAAACATACTTCCATGTGCTACGTAGGATAGGTTGAATGAGGGGCCTAGAAGTTCCTAGATGGGCGGTGGCTTCAAGCAGAGCATGGCAGATGCTTAATATTCTAAAATGTGGTGGCAGTAATGCATTAATAGTAATACTGTTCAAAGAATGTAATGTTATCCTTAGGGATAACTGAGCTAAAATAATGAGATGTGCATAGTGTTACAATGAATCTACCGTATAATATTTATCTACTCACCTTCTGACACCAACTAAAGATGATGTAAGAAGTCCAGATGTGAGGGAGACACGATTTTTAATCTGCCTTCATGCTTGGCTGTGCCACGCCTGGGCTGTTGGATTCATGACTCATAAAGAGGGATAGTTGAGATGTTTGTCCCCCTTCCAGACACTAAAAATGTTTGTCATTGATTTGTTTCCATAGCGCTTAAAAACCACGAACTAACACAAGTCCCACCCATCACTGCCTCTACTCTGCACACCCGCTGCAGACCCAGTATGACAGTGCCCAAATTAACATACTAACTACCAACACCGGGTACCCCACTGTGCCGAGATCTCATTGCATATAAGAGGAAATAAGGATGAGCCCTTTAAATGAGGATCTCTTGAAAACTATGGTGCTAAAGCAGGGACGATGCCCAGGACTGTACAAATACAGATTGGTGTTACGTGGTTTAAAAGAAAAAAAATGGTAAAGCAGTAGGCGAGTGTGCATGTTGAAGCTGCTGTACCAAAGTTTCGCCTGCAATCTCCTTTCATGTAGGTGTATACATGTCAACATATTGGGAATACCTAAGAGTTATTAGGGAGATACATTTCAAGTTTATTTTCTGTTGACTTTCTTGAGAATGAAGGAAAAAGGACGAGAAAGTTCAAATATAATTTAAAGCTAAAAGTCTACCCTCTGTTTCACAAGTTTTGCATGCCTGACATTATGAACTAAGTGTTATTCTTTGTGAGCTTATCCTGATCTTTTTGTGGTCTGTGTTCTCTGTGAGAAATAAGGTACAGAGCAAATATCTGAAATTCCAGAGGCAAGGTCTGATGGGGCTGAACCAGGACCCCACATCACTTGCACAAGATAGTAGATTGGCGCCCCAACATCACTCAGTGCTGGCCTAAATCACAGCAATGGCTCATGATCAGACAAGGAAGGTTTAAAAACCACACAGTATTTAGCAGTGTGAAAACATTTCTGGCCAAAGACCACACCGAATATGTCAAGATCACTTTAAGTGCAATGGGCTGCATACATATTTTAGTGGGTCTTAACAGCAAAATTCCTATTAATTACTAAGCATGTGTTATGTTACATGTGCAGAGGGAATCTGCACATATGGGGAATTTGAGATTACTAACAAGGATAATGCTAGTACAAAATGAATACACATCAGATGAAAGAAGTGCCATTGTATCATATCCCGCCCCTAGCCATACCCCCATATCAGTTTGATTACTTGCACTTATTTTTTTCCATATAAAGCACTGCTGACACGTCGAGGAGGAAGCCACTTGTGCGAGGAAGTTTGTGCTGGAATTCAGGCTCCTGGAATCACTGAACGCGAGGGTAATTTTCATATATTTGGAGCGCGGGAGGGGTAGCTTTTATGCCCTGCAGGCAGCGCATGGCTGCTCACTCACAGCTCGTTTTACAGATAACCATGTTATCTAATTTATAATAATGAAAGTGCTCTGGTGAAAGGCATGTTTTTCTCGTACCACGAGATTCATATTAACCGTCCATTGTCGCCCCTGAGCTGCTTTTTACAGGTGGTTGAGTGAGGTTTGCGGACAGGTCTCCCCAGGGCTTTAAGGGGCCGGGTCCTGCCGGGGCTCAGCGCTGGCAGTTCTTTAAAAGTAGGGGCTAAAACGGTCCCTATCGGGCCCTCACCCTCGATGTGAGAAAAAAGAAAACTTACCTGCAGTAGTACCACGCTTCCTTGCTTCACGGAGACTCTTTTTTCCGATTTAATATAGCACAGACTTGGCCGAAGATATTGGTGCGCTTTACCTAAGCACCAGTTACATTAAATCCAGTCCTTATATAGTGCACGAATCACCCCCAAAGGGGTATCTCGGCGCTGGGGGCCGTTGGGAAGATTAAGCAAGCTATTGCCCAGAGTTGCATGGTGCTGGGCAGACCGTGAGCCCCAGCATCCAGCGTCAGTCGCCCTGGATGCGGCTCCACACCTCTTCCCTACACAATGACATTTATTTTTTTAATCACAGGCTGTTGCGCCCATGTAAGGCACAAACCTTCTCTCTCAGCTTAACAGTTGGCAGTTTAAGCCTTACACATCTACCTCGCTCATAAGAGCTGAAGAATTTTCAATTTTATATACAACAAAGTCATAGCTGTTGCTTATTTCTGATGTACAACTTACAACCATTGACAAAGCCAATAGTTGTGACTTTTTTTAGTTATAATATTACTTGTTGCATCATATATCTGGCCGTGTGGACAGAAGCAGCAAAATGCCAGTGGGGCTGCACACTATGCTAAGTACAGATTTTTAGCTTAAGTGTTTTAAGCCACGCCCTTAATTACATCGGCCACGCCCATATAAGAGACTCCCTAGTTTTTTCATCACACCTAAAGCCGGGGGGTGGGGGGGCTTGGCTTATCTTGGCGATCATTGCCAGAAATGAACTACAGATGAAGGGCTGCGACCTAGGTAGCACCCCTGACTGTGAAACACTGTCATTTCACATCAAACTAACACAAAACGATACCTTTAACGGCCTTCTGGTCTATAGACCACCTAAAGCCAAAGCCAACTTGACGGTTTCACTAAACTCCTTTTTAGAATCTAGCGTGCAATACCCTGACTTCACCATTTTGGGGGATTTTAATCTTTATCTGGAAAATAATGACGATACAGGGACAGCAGCGCTGACCGACACACTGAATAGTCTGGCCTTAGAACAGTTAGTGCATAAGGACACGCACAAAGCAGGGCACACCCTAGACGGCATTTTCACCTCTAACAAAGACATTAAAGTAATGGACTGTCTCCCCGTTCCATGGTCGGACCACAAAGTTATAATTTTCTCAATAACTCTGGATCACACAGAGGGGATAGCGCCTCCCCAGAGACATGACACATCTACTCATATCTAGATTGGTCGAGGATAGACACTTTCAAATTACAAGAACACCATGCGTCACATGTACCCACATTAGATCTGGAAAGTAACACGGCCACTGACCAAATATCAAAATGGATAACAGCGGCCATAAAAACAGCAGTACCACTGAAAAAAGAGATATTCAGAAAAAAACAGCCTTCCCAACCCTGGTTTTCTGAAATTCTAAGGACCCAGAAGTGAATATGCAGAAAACTTGAAAGGATGTGGAGAATAAGCTATGACTCAGATAGTAAAATGGAATATAAAACCTCCCTGAATATATATAAAAAAATTATCTTCACAGCAAAAAGCCAGTACTTTATTTTGAAAATAGAGGAGGCAAAAAATTCCAGTCTAACTATTTACCACGGTAAAAAAATTATCCAAAGTAAAAGCGAACACGAATATGCCAGCCAGTACGGATTTTTGCAACACTCTGGGTCAATTCTTTGTCGACAAAGTGACCCTGCTCTATGAATCCTTTAATGCGACCAATCCACAGATCCCCACCCCAGATAAAAGGGACCAAACTGAGGATTCGGATCCCAGCAGAACATCTAGACCATCTTTCAAATTCTGCCTCCCTGAGAGGGAACAGGTTCACCAGATAGTCATGACAACTAAATCAGGGGCATATTCGGACCAATGTCCACCGAAAATATTTCATCTCTTTCCAGAGTTGCTCAGTGAGCAAATGGTTGGGCTTATGGGCCACATAGTGAATTCAGGTACCTATCCCGCTCTCTGGAAACTAACATCAGTCCTACCCCTGTTAAAAAAAAAAAAAAAAAAACCTGGACCCAGAAGATGCTGGAAACTACAGGCCAATAGCTAGGATCCCCTTTGGTGCCAAGGTAATTGAGAAACTTTTGAACAAACAGCTTGCCCAATTTATTGCTGAAGCAGACATCCTTGACCCTTCCCAGTACGGTTTCCGTGAGGGACACGGTACTGAAACAGCCTTGCTGATGGCGGTGGAAGAGCTCAGGAGCGTATTGGACGCCGGTGGGAAGGCCGCCTTGATCTTATTAGACCTCTCGGTGGCCTTCGATACGGTGAACCACGATACGCTCCTGGACCGACTAGCATCAGCAGAAGTCCATCAAGATGCACGAAAATTGCTTGCATCATTTCTGGACCTGGGAGAGATCAAATATAAACCCTTCAACTCACCATGTGGGGTTCCGCAGGGGTCATCATTGAGCCCAACGCTTTTTAACCAGTATGTAGCACCACTAGCTGGAATCATCAGGGTATGTGGATTCCTGCCCGTGTCATACGCAGATGACACACATATTGTTGTCTCAATAAAAGATGATAGCTCAGACACCGCAGACAAATTCAAAAACTGCATGAAGCAGGTCAACCTGTGGATGGAGCAAAATTGCTTAAAATTGAACGGGGGCAAAAGCGAGGTTATGTTATTAGGATCAAATACAGGAATTTGGTCACCAGACTGGTGGCCTGCGGATCTGGGCAGCTGTCCGTCACCGGTGACCAAAGTTAAAAATCTAGGCATCTTGTTTGATAACAGACTCACTTTTGATGCCCAAACCAGCAAATTAGTATCCACTATGTGGTTTATTCTAAAAATGATCAGGAAATGAGTGCCATACATCCCTTTGGATTCCCGTAAAACTGTGGTGACCACCTTAGCCTTGTCAAGACTCTATTACGGGAATGCATTATATGCCGGGATGCAGGCCCAACACCTGACCAAATTACAACGCCTGCAGAACTCAGCGGCACGACTAATCCTAAATATCCCAAGATCAGAGCATATATCGCACCATCTTGACACTCTACATTGGCTTCCCTTGGCAAAACGAATTAGGTTTAAATCATTATGCTTAACATATAAGGCGCTCCAGGGTTCGGGACCTTTGTTCCTCAGAACTCACCTCAAGCCATACGTTCCCACAAGAGAACTACGGTCTAGCCAGGCAAAACTGATACAAGTTCCTAGGTTCAAACAAACTGGATGAGGGGGCAGAAGCTTTCTACCATCATGCTACTAAAGACTGGAATCGACTCCCCCTCGCTATCAAAAACAGCACCTCTCTGATGTCATTTAGGAAATCAGCAAAAACATGGCTGATCATCCCCCGATAAACCAGCTCTCACTAGGTCCTCAGGATACCATGTCTTCTTTTGCAGCGCCAAGACGCCCAAGGGCATATGCGCGCTTTATAAAACCACAAATTAAATTAAAGCCCTGTGTCTCCCGCAGGAATGTGTACAATTGGAGCACCTTTCAGTGGGGTTGAGACTGGGGGTGAGGTGCCCCCCCTTTTCCGGTCACACCCAAACTCTGTGCTTCGATCATGCACATGAGTTGAGAGGCTAATGTGCGCAAAACCACCACATATTGTCTGTCAAAGGAAAGTTTGATCTATTGATATTGTAAATGATAATGCCTTTTATATATGTTTGGAAACCTGCAAAAGGTGCATAAGCACGCACTTTATACTTAGGCGTTGCTTACAAGAAGCGAGGCTGGCAGTAACTGTGCCTCTTTTACTGCCAGCCTTGCTTCTCGTAAGCAAGGACTATATACAAAGTGCGTGTTTACGCACGCTTGCAAGTTCTCAAAACACATAAATAAAAGGCCCTGTCATTTACAATGCCAATCGCTCAAACTCTCGCAAATGCAAAACCTTTTGCATTGCAAATGCTTGTTTGTCTGTGGCTTCGCCCCACAAGTCGTTTATAGTTTTCATCGGAAGAAGCATGGAAGCTCTGGGTAGTAGGATTGTGTAGATCCCCCCCCCATATTTTTCTCACAGAAATATGAAGAAAATTAATGATTTTAGCTGAAACCTGTGGTATGCCAAGCATTCTTGATAAGAAACTATTGTGGGAATGATCCACAGAAGCCGCACCACCGTAGTCTCGCCTCGTTGTATGTTTTAGAAATGTCTGAGCTTAGGTTTCACTGTTTAGCGGCCTAACCAAGGCCCAATGACCTCAAATGCCCACAATGCTAAAATGGGCCAGTTTTCAAGGCAAACACTTGAAGTCTTCATGTTGACATTTTGGAGACTTTCCTGTCGCTGCTACTAGGCCCACCTACGCACTTGGTGTACTGTTTTCTTTTTTTGGGGGGGAGGGGCAAGTGTAGTACAATAAAGTAGTAGAAACGTTTGCTGTCATGTATTGAATTCCTCATTTTTCTGGCTCCCGAATGTTACCAGTTTGCAAATAAGAACACATTTTGCAAACTGTACTCTGAATCACATGGTAGTATGGGTAACCTCAAATTCAGAGTTGTACAAATAACCAGTATTCTTAATCTCAGTATCTAAGACACATTTAGAAAATGCCTAGGTTACCTTCATATTCATTTTTCATTCATCACATTTTGCCTTCTGAATAGATGCATGGTCGGTACAAAATGTAAAACTTAATAAGCTGCGGCTCTGTTCTCATTTTCACCTACCAACACACACTATATATTTCTGAAATCAGAAAGATATGATTGATGTAACCATGTATCACTTTTGTAAATTGTCCGATGGAGCAAAAAATGACAGGTGAAATCATTGTCATTCATTGCTATTTTTCCTACTTATTTTAATTATTTTTTATTTTAATAATGTTGCTTGTGACTGCATCCACCTTGCGGGAGCGAGCAGTGGCACGGCCACGTTAATTACAAACATATGGCCCCTGCGTGCCGCTGCTTGCTCCGTGGATGCCGCCACAAGCTTGAGTGCAGTGCTTGAAAAGAGAAGACCGCTTGTTTCTATTAGAGAAGGTGTTGTTTTGCTGTCTCTCGCGTGTGCTGCTTTCCGCCTCAATCACCTCTCCTGTGCGCTCCTCGTGTTGGTCCTTCTTTCCCCAGCGCATCCATTGCTTCCTCATGTGATCTTTTTTTGTTTTACATTTATTTTTTTATTCTATACCTGCCTTGAGCTCCTGAGTTGGTGCCAACACAAGCCCCATTGCGCCCCCTCATGACTGCTCTCCGTGCACTCCTCATCCGCTCCTCTGTTGCTTCCCACCTCTCCCAGCGCTGTCCTTGGAGGAAAAAAAAATTCTCAATTTTATCGAGGGCCAGCAGCTGTCATCATTTGCTGCCAGGCCGCTCAAATTCTGAAAATCACTTTTGCATGTTGAATTTTTTTATTTACCGCTCCATATGCCGTCTTTTTGGTTTGCATTCGCTAATTGTATTGTTAATAGCACGGGCGCAAAAAAAATTAATAAAGTTAATGTATTTCCAATTAACTATTTAAAAATCCATTTTCCTTTTCAATCTGGAATGATAAAACAATGATCAAAGTGCACTGAAATTATAAAAAAAAAATGCTGCAATTCACTTTTTCTCAAGTGAAGAAGTTTGTGCCAGTTACACATCATGACATCTTAAAACCCTCTGACTGTAACTACCAGAAGACATCAAACTTCAAATCGCGAATCCACAATAGTACTTCATACCGTTTCCCTCTACATTACTGTATCCGGTTTGGTTCTGTCAGTACTTACCCGTATATGCGTAGCTGCACAAGTGCCCTATTATTATGTACCTGTGCATATAAGTGTGTTATTGTATACATAATAGTGTACTTTAATGTCTCTTTGGTTCAGTATCTCTGGATGTCTTACTAAATGGACCAGTTTCTGTCTGGGTACATCAGCATATACTTTACTACCACATAGTTATCTCTCTGTATAAAACAGTCTCTCTCTGGGTGAGTTAGTGTACACATCAGTTTCTACCAGACTGTGAATGTTTGCATGAGTGTATTCTTGGCTCTGTTACTGTAAGCATAGATAGACCTTTATGTGGGCTAGTGTATATATATCAAACTATGGCTGTCTTAGTAAAAGCATCAGTGTGTGCCAGGTTGTCTTGATCTATATCAGTGTATATTTGATTGCGTAACTATATACAGAACAGGATGCCTGGATATCTCACTGCATACATTAGTGTTTCACTCCTTGTGACAGTGCCCACATTGGTCTATGCCTATGTTTTGTTTCTCTTTACAACATTTTACTCTTGTTTCCTGACCACTGGAGTTTCCTTTATTTCATCATATACTATCTTTTAATATCTACTTTTACTTTTTCCTAACATCCTACTCACTTTCATCCACCTTACTCACACTCATTCCTTCTCTATCAGTTATTTCTTTTTATGCTACAAATTAATTTGCGTACCTGTTAAATGTGGTTGTTCGTCTGTATTTTTCTTTTTCAGTATCCGTTTGAAAATCTAGTTTCAGAAAGTACACAAAAACCCAGCACGAATATGGTACACCACTCTCATACAAGGCAACCATTAATGGCAACCTTTTCAACATTGGTTTCAAGGTTACACAGGCTGTAAACAAATAAAAACACTGCCTTCATATTGTACTGATATGACACCTCTTGTGAATGGTCAGATTTGTTAACCCTTCCTAACACTCCTCTAAAGCAAGCCGAAATCGTTTTTTAAAACTGTTCTTGAAGACTGCCACTTACACACCACTTCCTATTACTGCCTAAATTTAGACCCAAACACTCTTTATTCCCCTTTTTAGGTTTCGCTGAACCAACGCGCATGCGTTGTTCTGCGAGAGTATAGGAAGGGGGCTTTAAAAAATGCTCCCAAAGTCTGCAGGCGGATCGGGCACAGTGCATGTGCGCCGGGAGCGCGCAACATTATTCGGCCTACAGCCTTTGGGAGCATTTTCGCGGCCGCTTTGATGTACTCAGTGAGCCGCATGGCCACTGAGAACATAAAAGCGGCCCCAAAATGCTCACCATTTGCCACCCCCTCCCTTATCCCACTTCCTGCTTGTTCTGGTAATGATGTACCAAGAGCACAGCGTCCCAATATTCAACATATCATGTGTGCCTATGATTGGTTTGTGATACTCTGCAGATTATGATCATGTATAGTGTGACATTGATTGAAAGTACTGCATTTGGCATACAAAAAGCACACACGACCATGCACCTTTTCGTGAATGTAAATAGTGACTTTCCGAAATACAAAATGTTGTGTTTTTTCTTAAAGTTTGGGTTCCATCTCACAATTTTGTTTAGATTATCTGCATGCTAAAATAATCCTTCTAGAATCTTATGTTGGGAACGTCTACATCTCTGAAAGTTTTTAACTTCCCTGACACGTCATTTGACAACCCGGTATTCACCAATAGCAGGCCGCGGGTGAATGACGTGAAGAAGCGTGCACGCACCGAGCGGCTGCACTCTTCGTGCACGTTCGCGATACTATATTTTGCAAGCATTACCGCGGCTCATTCTCTCCCGAGACTCAGAGAAGCGAGGCCGCATTAGAAGGTATGTGACATCCACACACACGGGCATAGCGCGATCCTCCCACCTTTGTAATAATTGTAGTTATGTTTTAATCCATCGCCATTAGCAGGCTAGTGCAACACATGGCACAAGGGGATTCCCTCACAGCCTTTTCAATAAGCGTAGTGAGGTTATAAAAGACGTACTTCCCTTATGGCTTTCTTTCTATAAATTACTCTGCCACTCGGAGGCCATTTTTAGGTCTCGCTGATCCAGCGTGCATGCTCGGTCATGAAGACATTTAGTAAGCCGCTTTTGGAAGTGTTTCCAAAGCGGCGAAAGTGGCGACCAGCTTACCTGCACGGGCACAAGCACGTGCGCATCGTGCACAGTACTTCTTTCGTCGCGCGCACAACTCGCATTTTAAAAAAAAATGTAATTCGCGGCCCAGCCAATGCTTACGTCCTGCCATGAGTACGGTGTCCTCACAACTGGCCCTCCCCCACCCCCACTGCAGAGCGCGTTTTACGGCCGTCGCTTTCACGGTCGCACGGGATGCTTGTTTACCTGTGTCCAGTAGGTTCAAGATTCTGTTTTAATTGTTTTTTACTCAAGCAGACAGCATTTAGAGGCACTCGCCACAAGCTCGTTTTTTTCAGAAGGGGGTGCGCTTTAAAAAATACTGACAACTAGTTTTCTGTAAAAATAAAAAACAGTAAAATGGAATACTTAGATACAATACTAGTCCTGGATGTGCAGTGGACGCTCTTAGCAAACCCCAGGTTCAGTCTGGCTCGTGGGTCACACTGGGGATCAAAGTAAATATCGTCCTTCCAACCTTTGACTGTATAAGCAGCTTAACGTGCTCGGGAGTCCTGCTGGAACTGGCCCCTTGTTTTACGTTTATGTTGCTCACGACTTCCACCCTCCATTCATGTTATGCCCCATTTGGCTCGCCCTGCCGCCCCTCTCTTGCTCTACCGCAAGCTATCCCACTCTTTTTTCTGCTTCTACGAACTTCTCTTGTTCTAGGCTGTCCACTAACATCCCTATGCTTCCCTGCTCTCCCTCCTCCTCCAGGTCATGCCCTTTGCCCCCAACAGGCTCCATTTTTCCACTCCCGTTATTGCCCTGAAGTCCTCCTGACCCTTCTTTCCCACGCTATCCCCCTTCTGCGCCTTTCATCTTCCCCCAATGTCTCCTTCTGTATTCTAAGGTCTCCTTTCCTTCTTTCTTCCTTGTCTCCCTCTTGCCACATCTTTCTTCCCCCACTCCTATTCCCGCAACCTCATGTAACTCACCTGTGAGCGTTCTCTCCTCTAACCCCTCATGCTGTACTCACTCTCACTGTCCCCGTCCCCTCTCTGCTAGTCTCATAGTAACTTCCGCATTACTTTCTTCTCTCTTCACCATCTTTTCACTTCACTCATGCTGTCCCCTTCTCCCCCTCCCCCCAAGGTTCTGCGGCAGGCTTCCCAGTCTCCCCCTCCTTGAGAGGTGAGATCAGCCTCTGTTGTATCCCCCTCTCAGGCCCGCACAGGGGGTTGTGCAATGTGCACTTCTGGATTCGGTGAGTGGAATATTTAGCATTTTTTTCGGCTTCCTGGCGGTGCTGCAAGGGGCGTGCGGCAGGCACCAGCCAGGGGTCCGCAAATCTTGTTGTGGTCACTGCTGCGGGGCCTACGCAGCCTCCTGGCCTTGACAAACTGCGAAGTGTCCCATAGCTGAAAGGAGGCTGGAATTAAAATCAGATTGTTTTATTGTGCCCTGACCCAGAACCACTACATCCGACCCCTACGGAGAGATGCGGTTTAGCGCTTCAGCCTTATTCTGTTTACTTGCAATTTCCTTGCCCATCTTTGCCGTGCAGTCGGTCACGTGTGGCTCTTGTCAGGTCCCGTCTGTGCTCCTCTCTTGGTTCTGGTCCATTCTTTGCACCATTGGTTTAGTCGCGTGCTATCCTCACGTTCGTGTTTGGTCATAAATGGATTGATTTCTCTTGATGTATTCTTCTGGTGTACCTCATCCTTACCTGCTTTTGCCTCGCACTTGTGTCGCTGTCCAGTTTCTCTTTTTCAGCTTTTTTTCTGGTCATTTTATTGTGATTCTTGGGGGCAGATGTAGATAATCAGCATTTACCGATTCTAAAATACCTAATTATACCGATTCGGTATTTTAGAATCGGTAATTGCTATGTAGGTATCCAATCTGTAAATTTTACAGAATCTGTAAAATTCGGTAAATACCGAATCGGTATATACCGGTTCGGTATTTCCCATTTATTCCTAAGGCCCATAGGAATGAATGGGAATTACCGAATCGGTAAATACAGATTCGGTAAAAGGGGGGAAACATTGAAGGGTCACAGGGTGTCACTTTGACACCCTGTTGCACACCTGAATTGTGTATGGGTGCACATGTGGCACACATACATGCCCTAAGGACATGTATGTCTGCCACATGGCACTGTTATTATTTGCATAAATTTTCATTTTTTAGGGTTTTCGAAATTTACCACCACCTTGTAGTTGGTGGTAAATAACGAATCCTAAAATGGGAAAACCACTCATTTGAGTGCTCCCTACATATCAGGATTCGGTAATTTACCGAATCGGTATTTAAGAATTCGGTAATCGAATCCTTAAATTACCGATTCGGTAAATTACCGAATCCTTTGTTTAGGCCCATACATATGAAAAGCCTAATTCCGGTCGGTAACGGCCGAAATTCGGTAATTTCGGCCGTTACCGACCGGAATTAGGCTTCCTACATCTGGCACTGAGTTTCTTTTTGCTTTTCCTCTCATGTTTAAGTCGCATCCTACCCGCGTTCTATGGTTTGGTTTCTAGTCCTATCCTTTCTGTGCTGCCCATTGTCAGTTGTTGCTCTGTTTAGCTTGTCTCATCCAGTAGATTGTTTGATTTTTTTTATTTTACAAGTTTTATATAGCGCTAGCTTGTTTCATCTTCTATTTACTCTGTGCAATCTTTTACTTTTTCAAGTCACACTCGTGTTTTCTTCAGTCCCTCAGTCTGTAATCGAGAAAAAACTTGTAACAAACAGCCTTCCATAAGTCACTAAGGTCACTTTACATAGCTAGCAAGACGAGTTAGTGAGTTAAGAGCTTAGCTCTGCATTTGTTGTAATCTGCAGGGTGCAAGTACGATTTCGTCAAGGATGGTCAACATTTAACTTGTTTGATGTTCATGCATGGAGTGACAAAGTACTGAAAACTGCATAAATGTAGTATTACACGCTAAATAAAAACAAGTTAGCATTTGCTATCTGCACTGACAATGTAGCCTTATGTAGTTATTGGCCTCCTTTCTATGCGCAATACCTAATAATAGGCATACCTTGTTTCAACAACTAAATGCTGAAGGGCATGGTCAGCGACTAGCTGCCGCCTCCCCCCCAATCCGGCACCCAATACCCAGGAACGTGGACACGAGACGTCTTTACTTTTTGGAAGGCGGGCGCTAGTCGCCCGGCCGTATTTATTAAAGTATGAAATTAAAAAAGGTTTTTAATTGCATAATCAACAATTTATACAAAAATTCAGCAGGACATTTAGGTACATAATTCTTAGCAACAAGTTTGAGAGCCTGACTTTAACAAAACTCTAATACATGTTGTTTCCTAACTTAGACTAAACATCCTCATCTAGAATTTTTGTACATTTCTGGCCATATGGCAGGGTCACTACCGGTGTCAGGTCCTACAAGCTGCGCCTCCCCTCTGGATGTGCGCATGCGCAGTGTTACCCCGGGAATTGCCCGGTCTACGCCGTGAACTCCATTTACCCACTAAAGGAGGGCCCTTACTCTGCGCCGGTGGCGTCATGAGTCCACGCGCGCGGGGTGGCTACCAGCCTAAGGAAAGCGTGAACTACTCCTACCCGCGCTCCTTTGCTTTGCAGTATCCATTACCTTGCCCCTGGAGTTCTGGGAGTGGCCCGCAGGCCCCTCCCCCTGGGCGGGAACCTCCATAGGATGATGCCCGCCCCCTCAGACCTCAAATATGTGCTCACCGATAATGACCTTACCGCCACAGGCCAGCATTGTTAACCGACGATCTGGCCTCCCCCTGCCTAGACCTACCCTAGAAAGTTCTCACTCTAGCAAAACCTTCCAACCAGGCCCTGACCTCAACAGACCCCAGGCCCCTTCCTTCCTCCGTCAAATGGACTCCCCTCACCCGGTAGGACAAATACACCCATGTTGGATCATCTGGAACCGAGGGGGGCTTGAAATAATTTGTCCCACTGTGTGTTGATCCTCTTTATCGAGTGATTCAACGCCCTGACCGGGTCCTTGCCACCACGGGATCGGTTGAGACCCTACCACTGTGCCACCCGGACAAGTCCTGAAGACCCACCCACAGTGGAGATGAACCCATCAATGAGAATTCGCCTCCCAAGTTTGGCCAAGTCATACTCCCCTAGGTGAAGTATCCCCACTGACGGGGGGTCGGGCTGCTGAGCTAAGAGTCCCTGAAAGAAGTTCCTGAACTGACCAAGGCACAGACCCCCTCTCCCGAAAATTGAGATGTCTAACCCCTTCAATGCCGCCCTTCTACTGTCTGCTGAAAGAAAACATTTAGCACCTGCCTTACATAAGAGTGGCCCCCAATCCAGATCTTCCCTGTCCCGCGTCCAGCCTGTTGCTTGTGCTGGGACGTTGTAGCTCCTCGACTTCTGGTGATGAGTTCCTCCCCTGCGTCACAGGTTTGAGAAACTGCAAGAACCAGGAAAAGACCAAGAAAACCTGGATGACAATTCCCACTTCCACCTTAGGGAATGGGTAGCACTTACACCTGCCAGCACCACTTGGGCCCTTGGGTGTCCTCTTTCTCTTGATCAATCGCCACAATCTCGAAGTCGGTGCTTGCCGTCGCCGTGCCTGACGTATGCTTCCTTTTTGGCGTCCACCAGCTGCTGATGTTGCGGTGTGGAGCACCCCCCAGATATCCGCCATGGACCCAGCCGTGAATACAAAGATAGACAAAACACAACAATTAGTGTTTCTGGCTTCGTTGTGAAAACTGCATTACACAAGCCTGACTTACATTGCCCGCACAAGCCATGTCTTAGCCAAAATTAACGCCCAATGTATTCCCAGGGACACTTCCCACTGCAATAGCAACAACTTCATTCAGGCTTTGGCTAGCAGAATGCTATCCGTGCCGAGGTGTAAAACTGGCCCTTTATCAGACCAGTCATCGCTTTGGCTCTTAGTTACCTACCGTCCAAACTAACCTGACGTTATTCAAACCACCCCTGGCCTGTGTTCTCTGCCATTACAAACCTCGGTGAGGTACGGCTCTGTCCTAGCCCCAGGGAGCATCCATTCCCTTGCTTAAACACTTGTTCCAGTTCCTTATTAGGCAGAGGGTTAGGTCCAGGGTCTGTGCATTGCGCATAAAGCCTAATTTGGAATGGCACTCTAAGTCCTATGTGCCTAGACGGCACCCCCAGTCTGCCCGTGTTTCAATAGAACCACCATGAGAGGACGGTCTTTCTCAGTCGTGATCCCCCAACCCCAAACTTACCACCATCCTGTTATGGGGACACAGGCAGGCATGCAATGGAGGAATGGACATGCCTAATGCTCGCCAGATGAGGCTACAGGCGGCCCAGTGCCATGCTCATGTGAATTTAAATTAATTGAGGCCGTGGCTGTTTGTCTGACCTGCTTGCAAAGGTGAGTCTATATTGCTCATCATTGTCAGTTCATGCATTGTTTCAGGCATTGACAATGCTGTGGCTAGCCAAGTTTAATACTACTGCCTATTGCAGAACTGAGACACTATCATGCAACATTTCAATCATCTTCACCTGAACGAACATACAGCACTGAGGCCCACTCATCTCTAGGATGACGCACCTTGTACGTGGTATTACCACCCGTGGTATCGCATCATAGTACCATCCTCGCTCCCACGGACTGGGCTTTAGGTGGGATGCCATGGTCACTCCCTTGGAGTCAGAACTGTTGGCTTTGCCAAAGCTTGTACCTCTCGCATTCTGTTTGCCTTTGATACGTGCCCAAATGCCACCATTGCCTACGTAAGATTTTTCTTGTGCCATGGGCAATTCTCACGGTCTGCACTACAGTACTGTGCGCTAGAATGGGCATAAAGGACAGCAATCCGACAGTATAAGGCCCCCAGTAGATCAGTGCTTGTTTATTCAACACTCTGTAGTGGGATCAATGACTTGTGCCGTCTTATATTACTTGTTTACCTGACTGTATATTGATACGTTTTATGTATGTTATTATTATCCTTTCATGTTAGTGACTACTACATTGCTGTAAGGATCTTGTTCGCACTATATAAAACTTTGAATAAATAAATAACACTTTTGCATGAATTGGCCTCTATTTATGTGGGTAGTAATGGTGCGTGAAACTGAAGTATTGCTAGCTGAAACCGTATTGCCTGAAGGGACCTCACGTGCCATGTGCCTATTTGTGGGAACACGCGTCAGACTACCACCCTACGGAGGTTGAAATGCAACCCTCCTAGCAACCAAAGATCTAGCTTTAACATGCCATTTCGTGCAATCGTCCCCTGGCATGTGTGCTTCTGCTAGGGTCACTGCTGTAAAGGCAGAACAGTTGGCTTTGCCAAGGCTTGTACCTCTCACACTATTGTTGGCTTTGATACCTGCATAAGCGCCACCATTGCCTACGTGGCTTTTTGTTCCTGCGTCTGTGTGTCAAGCCTATAGTGCAGTATTATACCTCTAATTGTCCCGTTTTCTCTCTTGTAACCTGTAAACCTGTCACTGTTTACCCCCGCGCCCTTTATGCTACCTGACGAGCTTGGATTGCCCACAATCGACCCTTTTACCTCATTGTAACAAGATCTGCTTTTATACTCAGTTCACGTGTAATGCTCCCTCGTATATCAGATCTGTTCCTATTGTGCAGTGTTCTGATGCCTGCGGGCAGAGTCGGCGCTATATAAAACGTGCAAGTAACTAAAATTAAGTAAATACTCTGTGTGAACCGCAGCTCAGCATCTGGTTGGTACACCAGGAGCAATTTGTATGCCTGTGTGTATCATGTAATCCTGCATTTGGTTACCGCGCGCACATTGCAATGTGCACTGTGCCTACAGCCTGCATACACAAATAAGGTCACAAACCACTTTCCATCTAAAATTGGTGGCATTGCCCCTGTTAACGCACTACTCTCAACGTGAGAACCTCCACTGACACTGTATGTTACCTGGGCCAGGCCTGAGTACCTTCAAAATAACATATTCTACCGTGTCCTCGATGGGGAAAAACTATTTCGAAGTTCCTCCTCATTTGACACTTTCTCCTGGGAGTGACTTTCTACCTTTGCTCACTATTTGTACCCTGGACCTAAGACAGAAAAAATTGCCTCAGCCTGTACCTTAACTAGAAACGTTTGCCCAGGTCATGAGACCCCGGCTGCCTCATGCGGTTGCATCCTGTGCTAGAGAGGAATTTGAGTTCAGCACAGGGTATTTTCTTTTGGAAATGTTGACTTACAAGAAGTTTAAAGACGACCTTATATGAGTACATGTGTGCTCATAAACGGCCAGCCAAAGGGTAATTTGTTTTGACCGACATGGCCCCAGTACCGGTTCTGACTGAGCCCCCCAGGCCCTTGCATTAGAAAACAAATAAACGGCAATAAAGAACACCCGACAGGTTAGGCCAGCCGTCCCTGGCCCCAAAGGGGACCATTTACAGTGATGGTGGCGGACAGCAGTGTAGACTGCGGAGTCCGTCACTGATGCACAAGGGTGCCGGTGGCTTTATTGGGCTGGCCGGGTACCCAGGCTGTATGCGGTGCTATTAGGAAATAAACTGTGAATGACACCTCTAAAGGCCATTGGATGGTGGGCTGACTGAAAGACCCTTTCTGAATCTATGCATATGCACTGAGGAGGAGGCGGTCACCGCGACGCCATGCGGGCGGGGGGGGGGGGGCAAGAGCCCCCCTTTCCAAATGCACCAGTGGCCCTCGGGGAAGAGGGTTCGCCTATAAAAGACAAAACTTTGCAAGGTGGATGCCAGTGCGTAGTGCGTCCGCCTGCAAACACATTGCCAGACATTTTTACATTTTATTATTGCCAACAGGTACTGGCAAAGTCAATCCGTTACCCTTTGCTTTTTAAATGTGAGAGCAATATACATTGTCAAAACCTGGTTTGTACTGTGTCATTGAAGGAAGAGGACATGACCTAGAAAGCTCTTTCTTACTTCTTGAGAAGGCCGACCAGATCCATTGCAGTAAGAAAACGATCTTTGCTGAATGGAACATCTGGAGTCTGCTAAAATTACATCCAATTAAACTATGTACTATTGTCATCCCATCCTAACTTCTGCCAAACCCAACAATATACAAAAACGCTAATATAAAAATCACTTTAAACTAAAATGCGGGCAGAGCCCGAGTTTTTTTTTTTCTTTTTTGAAAAAGACGTAAATTTCAAGTTTACACCAGAAAACATAGAAAGGCTTCTGAGAGCGAGTCGTAAAATATTTCAGCATTGCTGGAGTTGCCTCCTGAACGTGGGCCCTCGCTTATGAGGAGTACAAGGAAACCAAATACGGAGGTCATTTGTTTACAAGAACCCAAGCAATAAACAGATCATAAAATCACAAACTGGTTGCCCGGATACCTCGGTGGCAAAAAAGACGGAACGGAAGGACTCTCCAAGGAGCACGTGTAACCTGCTTGAAACCACCTGAAACCAGAAATTCACCAAGCAACCTTCCATCGATTCCCGACTACCTAGTTGTGTGCACAGCACATGAACACGCAATATTAAGAACTGGTTTTATGCAGTGCTTCGCGCTGCACTTATGTTTCTTAGCAATGTGAATACCCAGGGTTAGTATCTGATTTAACTGTTCTTAAAAAATGGATCAAATGGCTTAAATCTTAAATGACATCGCCATTTGCTTCACAAGCCAGCGTTCCGCCCACTGAACTAACCACACCGCTCTTCACCCCCCACCTCCCTCCTACATTTACAGAAAACATGGTGCAATGTACCCCTCCTCGGTAAAGGAGTTTCTCAAGGAGCGGTCTAAGCGCTTAACACACGTGAATCCCGTGGGTGATCAGCCCCCCATGTGCTTACTTCTCACCGCTGGTCTCATAGCGAGCAAAAGCCACCGGATGCCGCCTCTATGGCCTTCGGTGCCGAGCACCACACGTCCCTGCTGCCTTGCTCTTCCCGCGCTGAATGTCCTGCTGCAGGCATCTCCCTAGCCATTGCGATGCTCCTCGTGCCCCCCTGATCCTGCGTCGCCAGCTACGAAGACCTGCATGGGAGTACAAAGTGAGAAAAATAAAATTAGCCCCGAGCGCGGGGCACGGCCAGCGTGGGGAGCGAAAACAAAGAAGCCCCGAGCGCGGGGCACACCGTTTCGGCGAGGGAGCGTCCAGGGACAAGGGGGTCTCCTGGGCGCTCCCTATCTCTTTATTCCCGAGGGGACAGGTGGCCCCTCCTATAGCCCGCCCCCCCTGACCCGGACCCACTTCCCAGGATCCGGGTCAGGGAGGCCGCCAGCCAATCGGCGGTGGGCCGCGCCCCCCAGGGCACGCCCCCACCGCCGAATGGCGACAAAGGAGACAGTGGGGGCGACGGTCGCCGCGCCGCCATGCGTGCGGGGGGGCCGAGGGCCCCCCCTTTTCAGTCTTGAGGTTTGACTTCATCAGACTTTAGATCTACCTTGTTGCACCCAAGGGCCAACGATCCGAGATTCTTCAGAATCTCGGATCGAGATAAAGGTCGCTAACATACTGCTGTAATTTAACCTAAGAGACTGAGCCAGGTGCTACCGAAGCAACTTGGAACCCTCTAAACCGTGGACCTATTCTTTGAGCCTTCACAAGAATCTAACGTTAGATTTATGCAAATACGATCAAATACATAAAAAATTATAAAAAGTAATCTTCCAAAGGTAAAGATTAAAAAACACGATCACAGGATTGCAAAATGTTCCAAAAAGGGCAATTTCAAAACAGTTCAATTGCACGTATTTAAGCACAAAATAGACCATGACACTTCAGTAAGAGCTATCTTCGATGTTTGCATATGCATGTACTGCAAATGATCCCGTAGCTGAAGAAATACGTTCTCACTGCATTCAATGCATTCAATTGTTTGCCTCTGAAAGTAATCCTTTCAGCATGCTTCAAAGATCATATGATTTTAAAAAAAGTCTATAAGCATGGCTAACATGCTTTAATCAGCAACGGTAAGGTATGAATGCATACAGTTTTATGTAAGCCTCAAGTAAAACGCAACCTTGGTAAAGTGGAGTACATTTCAGCATCTTAAGTAAACGCCTCATCAGTGTAGAGCTGGGGGTCCTGTATCTGCTACACCTAACTTCAGTTCATCATCAATTTTTCGCGTCCATACTCTTCACTCACATCTCCCGGATCCCTCACACACCCACCCCGATCCAAGGCCTTTGGGAGCAGCTCTGGTGAGGCACTTCTATGTCTGCCATGCTCCATCCCATCTTCTATATATTATATTTTCATTATAGTATGTTTAATCCGTGCTAGTCTTATATTGACCAGGCAATTCAATGTTTGCTCCGAAATGCAGATAATCTGGGTTCACTTCATGCAGATGCTTCGATCGTTTAAATGACTTATTTGCAGTAGAGGCTAAAAGGACTCTAGCACTGAAGAAGCTAAGATGTTGGGAACACATGCACATAGAGACACTACAGTCACACATCATTCACCAAAATCACACATAAGCAGACAGATGAACACACATACATTCATGCATACGAGAATAATAAAAGACAAACAGACACAAGCTGGCAAAGAGGCCCCCAAAACATACCAAACGAACACATACTTTTTCTAGCTTGTTTGCACAGCATCATATTGTTCTAAAGCTGCCTCCAGTGCTTAGTTTGTTTAAGAATAAGTGCCGGGCCCAAGCATTTCCTCAGAAGCCAACAGGCGCCACTACTGAAGGTCGAGATGCCGAATATCAAGTCTGTGTAGCCTGGATTTCACTTCATGCCTCTTTATTCTACCACAATACACTCCCTGCCTCTTTATCTCACTCTTGCAGATTCTTTTTTAATGTCAGTATTCTCCTTTTAGAAAGGTCAACAAGAGAGAAAGGGTCAGTAGACCACTCTCATACCCCTTGTACGAAATATCTCAAAACAACAAAAGAGTACCTAAAAGTAGAGAAAAAGTATATATTCATGGAAGTGAAAGGATTCATATCACCACCACAAATTAAGAAAAAATAATCCGACGAACAAAAGGAATGTTAGTAAGAGAAGAGAAGAACCCTCAGGCACCAAATAAACATTTGGCTGCCACTTGTCTTCATTGGGTCTTCCATGTGAATACGTGAAATTCTACGTAGACAAAAAAGAGTGCATATTAAAAAGAGTATAGACTGCCACCCAAATCGAAAGAATATTTTAATGTGGGGGTAGTTCTGACTCTATTAAAAACGTGATAAAGAGACGGACATATAAGTGGTTGAGTTACTTTGAACCACATGTCCTAAATAAAGGTCGACATGTTTCTGCTAGAGAGCCTATCAGCTCAGCATTCCTCAGGACCATACATACCCTCGCCTCAAAAGAGGCACACACTATGGCGCCGTATCCTTGAGGAGTAGAGAGTAAAAGACTTTACAAAATTGTATGCAAGTCAATGCACTGAAAAGTTACGTGCAATCCTTCCGACTCGTAAGGACCCGGAAATCTGAAAAATAAAACATTAACACAAAACAGATAAAAATGTACATCTATACCCCTTTACTAAGGACTAGATACATATATCCGTAAATAACGTTGTTAATGAAACAAAACATCCTTTGTGGTCAGATTATTTACAAGGTGATTAATCAAGGCATTGATATTGTAATGCCTTGGTGCATTAGTTGCAATTCCTAGATATTTAGGCAAGTGCAGTTACACATTTGATAACCACACCATGGAACCTAATAACAAAACTTTTAATAAGTTCACAAGGCGGACTACGCCTATATTATTTCGTCTTAGTAAGCCCGACTTTGACCTCACTATAAGACTTTTTTTTCTCTTTTTCTTTCTTTGATTTCAGTAGGGAGTGCCCATGTTATTTAAAGAACACACACATTACACCTTAAAACAAAAGTGGAAGAATGCTGAAATAAGCGTGTCTACTTACTAAACAGAATCGGGAGACATGCCCCCTGGGCTCGTGGCAGGGGAAACCTTCACGCCTGTGTAAATACTGAAATAGATCAATTAACATGCAAGAGTGTTTTCTCTAAGCTTCACTGTATCCGCTCTGGGCGGACTAGATTTGTTAATAAACAGGCGCCTCTAAAGCGTAACAGTTTTTTTGTGAAAGGCCAAGGCAACTTACTTTTTACCGAGCGACTACCCGCCAGATGACCTACTCATGTCACGTCCACGGCCCGTATACAATGGGCCCGTGGTGACGTCTGTTTTTATTTTTACGTTCGGGACGTTGACTTGCGATCACGTGGTCGCTGGGCCAAGTGTTTCTTGAATCTCTTAAAGGAGAAGCTGCTGTTTGAAAATACGGGCTTTTTTTCCCCAAAAACTTTATTCGTCTCTTTGGGGCTAGATATCTCTAGAGGACGGATACTGCCGTATATAAAACAATCTCCCTCATGTTCGTCATGAACATAATTAAACATGGTGAATACTATTTCTCAGTAAACAATATCCACCAGTTAGTACACAGGGAGGGGTGAGTGAAGTCTGCACCATACTACTCACTGAGTAACAGAGTGTGATTAAATATGTAGGTGAATTCATCTTCGCATCACCGACCCCCAGGGTATATCATCATTTAATCCCTGTACATGTGTAGAAAGGCGGTAGATCCATCTTTGTTCTTTTTCAAAGATGGTTCTGTCACTACCAGGATTCAGTTGTTCTATTACCGTGCACCTAATGTCATTAGGGCAATGTCCTTGGTCTAGAAAGTGTTTGGTCAATTTTGTTGTCCCTTTGCGGCATCTCACGTTACTGCGATGCTCGCAGATGCGTAATTTAATTTTTCGTGTGGTCATACCCACATATTTTAAGTGACAGGGACACGTGATCAAATAAATAACGTTAGCAGAATTGCAATTCGTATGGCTACGAAGGTGCCATAGTTTGCTTGCTTCCAAACTGAGTGTCTTAGTCGCAGTCGTTAGGTGGCAGACACTACATCCACCACAGGGATAATGCCCAACAACAGGAGGCATTCCCCAGGTAGTCAACACACTCGAGTCCTGCATTCTGTCATTAGTTCTGGGACAGGAACATTTGTAATGCTGTCAGTCGTTCTATCAGTAAACATTGGGCAATTCTAAACAGCAATGGGCGGGACTGGCAGAAACCTTTATTCTCGTACAAAAGGGAAAGGAGCTTGTAAGACGCATTGGTACACACTCGTCCCAGAACTAGTGACAGAATGCAGGACTTGTGTGTTGATTACTTGGGGAATGCCTCCTGTTGGGCATTATCCCTGTGGTGGATGTAGTGTCTGCCACCTAACGACTGCGACTAAGACACTCAGTTTGGAAGCAGGCAAACTATGGCACCTTCGTAGCCATACGAATTGCAATTCTGCTAACGTTATTTATTTGATCACGTGTCCCTGTCACTTAAAATATGTGGGTATGACCACACGAAAAATTAAATTACGCATCTGCGAGCATCGCAGTAACGTGAGATGCCGCAAAGAGACAATAAAATTGACCAAACACTTTCTAGACCAAGGACATTGCCCTAATGACATTAGGTGCACGGTAATAGAACAACTGAATCCTGGTAGTGACAGAACCATCTTTGAAAAAGAACAAAGATGGATCTACCGCCTTTCTACACATGTACAGGGATTAAATGATGATATACCCTGGGGGTCGGTGATGCGAAGATGAATTCACCTACATATTTAATCACACTCTGTTACTCAGTGAGTAGTATGGTGCAGACTTCACTCACCCCTCCCTGTGTACTAACTGGTGGATGGCTGCATATTGTTTCCTTTGAAATAGTATTCACCATGTTTAATTATGTTCATGACGAACATGAGGGAGATTGTTTTATATACTGCAGTATCCGTCCTCTAGAGATATCTAGCCCCAAAGAGACGAATAACGTTTTTGGGAAAAAAAAACGCCCGTATTTTCAAACAGCAGCTTCTCCTTTAAGAGATTCAAGAAACACTTGGTCCAGCGACCACGTGATCGCAAGTCAACGTCCCGAACGTAAAAATAAACAGACGTCACCACGGGCCCATTGTATACGGGCCGTGGACGTGACATGAGTAGGTCATCTTTTATTTATGTGTTTTGAGAACTTGCTAACGGTATGTAAATACGCACTTTGTACTTATCGAAGCAAGGTTGGCAGTAAAAGAGGCGCAGTTACTGCCAGCCTTGCTTCTCGTAAGCAAGGTCTATAAGCACCGCTTGCACGTTTTCAAAACGCCATAAATAAAAGGCATTGTCATTTACTATGCCAATAGCTCAAACTCTTGTGAATGCGAGACCTATTGCATGGCAAATACTTGTTTAAATTTTTTACTAACAGGAGTTGCCAGGTCAGTCAGTCTGCCTTTTCTTTCCAATCCCGCTCAGGGCCAACCGCAATCAATAAGCGCTATGTTTGTACCGTACACGAGTGTACCAGCCTTCTCACGTTTTTAATTTTTTTTTTATGACTGTCTGCATCCATGATAGCACGCAAGATCCACTGTTTATAAGTAATCAGTCCCTTCAGAGCTCTGTCAACGCACCTCGGTCGATAACCTCAAAATGTTACCATTTTGGGATTGCTATGCTCCGCCAATGCACCTCACTAATGGCTCCTGCTGTTCATATGCTAGGATCTCACACTGATCATAGAAAAAAATTCACGTTAGTGCTTACACTAGTCTCTACACTGTCTGGGACTTTCATTCTGGCTCCGGAAAATCTATACTGCATCCTTTCTAATGATGAACATTTATGCACACTCCACCTCACTGCTGATCATTAATGCAGATCACACTTTACATGAATACAGTTGAGTGGATACATCCGTGAAGAATTTCTTCTGCAAACTTGCAATCCAACCAAACGACACCCAGGTTAGAATGTACTCAGATGATGTGTCCAGGCCCTGCTCCCTTAAAAAGTAAGTTGAAGGATATGTTCACTACCTTAATGTTCTTTCCCAAACCCACCTCTGCGTGTCAAAACCGGCAATTTGTGGGCCTACCGTGTGTAATGAAAGGACCCATATCTACAAAAATGTCTGTGAAGTTTCAGTGTGTATTTTTCTATCTATCTATCGCCCTCACTCTATCTATCTATTGCCCTCACTCTATCTATTGCCCTCACTCTATCTATTGCCCTCACTCTATCTATTGCCCTCACTCTATCTATTGCCCTCACTCTATCTATTGCCCTCACTCTATCTATTGCCCTCACTCTATCTATCGCCCTCACTCTATCTATCGCATCACCACCACAGCGTCCCTCGGCACGACCACAGCGTCCCTCGGCACGACCACAGCGTCCCTCGGCAAGACCACAGCGTCCCTCGGCACGACCACAGCGTCCCTCGGCACGACCACAGCGTCCCTCGGCACGACCACAGCGTCACTCGGCACGACCACAGCATCACTCGGCACGACCACAGCGTCACTCGGCGGCACCACAACATCAATCTGTGCAACCATTCAACAACAACTGGTTCAAATATGTTCTCTCAATGTTTCAAGCTTTATTACAAATGTCACAAAAAGATGTTGTATTTCACTTCTGTTCTTGGATTTTCGTCACAATAAAATACACTGAACATAATCTTCACAAGTTATTTACAAAAGTTTAAGCTATTGCCATTATAAATTACAATAACATTTAGTTAAGTATTAATTATTAAAAAAATTAAAAGCCTTTGTTATTTGTAATATCAATACATCTAAGTCACGTAAATACAACACATATTGCATTAAAAAATGCTATAGGTGTCACATTTGCGAAAGTTATAACTATTGGCATTGTAAATGACAAAGCTATTAATTTAGCTATTTTCAAAACCAACACATAAATAAAAAATTTGTCATTTACAATACCAATAGCTCAAACTTTCCTAATGCGAGACCTATTGCATTGCAAATGCTTTTTTTCTTCTTAGTACTCTCTCCTCACATCTACATTGTAGGCTTTCTTGTCCCCTCCCCCAAATCACCCATGCTCCTGTAGCTCTGTTGATATGGTGGCCAATACTGTAACCTTCTCTGCTAGTAGTAGGTAACATGTTCACAACCGCTCTAGAGTAGCATGCCGACTCCTAAACCAAATGCAGCAGGTGTGGTTGACTGTATACAATTAGAAACATATCCCACATAATCTATCTACTCCCTTTAACTTGATATCAAACCTACTTTTAACCTCTGCCATATTTTAAACCATCCAATCAAATGTAATCTTTTACATTTTACTTACTAGGGTCTTTTTTATTTTTTTATAACTGAATTTATTTTGAAATCTGCCGCATTCAGCTACAGCCTTCTCTTGTGTGCTACTGCTCCATCCTTCAAAAATGATTGGAGTGTATAGATTGTGGGTCAAAGCTTTGTCATTTGTACTGAAGTGTGCTAGTAAGAGTGGCATTGACAGGGACCTGGGTTTGTCTAATGTGGATATTACTTGGGTTGGCCAGTAAGGGTTAAAACAGCATCAATTGCTTCCGGTGGTTGAAACCATTATGTATTACCAACATCCTGACCTTATGATTGTGCACTGTGGCAACAATGACGTGGGTAGAAATAAGAAAAAGTCCCTATTTTTCCAATAATGGAAAAGGCGAGCAAAATATGAACTCACAAACCCATTAATGTCATAACCACATTTCTAATAAATCACAACAATAGAAAAATGAGATCAAACAATTTAAAAATATTTAGAAAATTGTACAATTTATTCAATATAAAACAATACTTTTGTACACAAAAACAGTGCCATATTAATAAAGTTAAAAATGTGACAATTCACATAGAGAACAGTTAAAAATACAAAGTTGTCGACCCAGCGTTTCGGTTTTCTAATGACACCTTCATCAGGACAATGTTCTAGTTAAAAAGAAACATACAATTAGATACATTCGATGTTTTCTTCTTTTGCACAGTACTTATTAAATTTTTGCTAACAATTGTATCCCTAGATATTCGGTTGGGACAAGAACTAAACATGCAAGGCACTCTTTTTTTATTTATTTATTAAACATGTGGTTTGCTGGGTTTGGGTATTGGGGAATTTTTTTTTTGATGTCGCTAAAAGTTCATACTATTGGAAGTTTTTTACTGCAAATTAAAGTGTTTATGGACTTTATTATGCGTACCTTCCGGAGAAATGGAATTATATTTCCGCCTCAGTATTCAATTTGAGGTTTTCTTCCCGTGTTTTTGTTGACACCTTCTTATGGATAGGTGCGATTAGCTGGATATCAAAGCACATATGAGTAGTGCACAGTCCTTTATTAGGGAATACATGATATCAGAGGTTAGTGTATAAAGTTAACCAATTGTCTCATTCTGAATACATTATAGAAGACTTTCTTTACCTTAAGTCTGTGTCCACTCTATTTACTTTAAGAGGTCAAGGGAGCCACCGTTTTTAGTTGACAGAGAGCTGGTGCCCTAGTGAAAACAAAGTCAAAGGCTTCTCACTATTTATTACTAAACGCTCATGTAGCTGGATAGCTGTAGGGAAAAAGGATTCCACTCACCCAATTGTGTGAGGTTCAGACAGAAAAGGCAGCGTGTGGCTGGATGCTTAGACAATTTCGCTGTTGCCTGGGCGCATTTGTAAATGATCGTGTCCTCCTTCACATTAGTCTTTGGAAGAGCCAATTTTGTAAATTATCTGGCTCTAAAAAAGAAAAGTTCGTAGTTTCAGCGTTGGTTCTATTTACTTATGGTGGCTAATGCATTACGTTGCACGTGAATATACTATCTTTGAGATGTTCTATCTATCTCTATCCTTCGCTGTTGCAGGAGATCTACTTCATCACACAATACCTATTCTATGTTTGTGTAGCCTTTATTACTGAAATAGCCTGCCATTATTCACTCGGAGCTGCAGCTCCTTACGAAATTGTAGTATGGCTATCAGTCCTCTGCATGTCAGCTGAGATAGATATCTCTCTCTGTTAAGGGCTCGATTACCGTCCTCACGGTATTCATCTATTAGTATGTTTTTCTAGGCACCTAATAGGCGTTTCTTTAGTGGCCCGGTATAGCTCATTAGTTTCAGAGTTTTCACTCACTATTCTAACAAGATATTTTCATAGGTCACCCGTTAAACTTGTGTTCTTTTTAATTGCACATCGTAACATCTATCTGGCTTTCAACCGTCATGCCCTCCGGTTGGACTATTTACGTTATTCATAGGGAGATGTCCGCTACCTTTCTGCATTACCCATACTTATCTATCTCGTTAATCAATATAGTGTTACCTAAGAAAGGTGACCAAAAGTATCATTTTGCCACTAGTTCGTGTTCCCTCCTTATCTGCTAGCTAGGCATTATTGTCCCCGTTAAGTGCTTACAAAATTATAGCCGATTCCCATGTGTTCCTGCTTACCTGTCTTTAATTAAGCGGCCTCCCTGCTCCACTTGTGCCTCTTCTTTGTGGGATAATTCTGTACCTTATTTTGTCGGTGTTTATATACACAAATGGAATATCCGGGATCGGCCGATTCCTAGTAATGGTTGCGTCACTTCCTGTGCGACGGGTGGTATTCATCAGAACTACCCGCGTAGTTTGTTTAGTTGTCGTTGTGCGATTGCATGTGATTACTCATTATGTAATTGTGTCCTATTTGCTCATTCCCTTTTTCTTTGATTCTAACATTTATGTGCATTTGGATGGAAAACGGAATCCTTATCGATGGGGCATTATCGCTGTCGCTTCCTCGCTCCCATGGTGGGTCACATGGGTTTTGTCAAAACTCGGACTACAAGAGTAGTTTTTGTATATCCATTATGTTACCGCGATAGTTCATTGGTTATCGAACTGTACAAGTCGATTCTCACTCCCTATTATGATGCCTGCCCGGGATTGTTATATTTTATATATTATTTATTATTTTGTGCTTATTCCTTCCTCCCTCTCTTTTTGTTCAGACATGTATCTATATATGGGTGGGAACTAGATCCTTCTCGATGCGGAGTTACCGCTATCAATTCAAGATTACCATCATGGGTCACCTGGGTTATTTCAAAACTCTGAATAATCGAGTCGTTTTTTGTAAGACTCTTATGTTCTCGCGATAGTTCCCCCAAATATCGGACTACACAGGTAGATTGGCAATAACGTGGGCACACTGGCTGGGGTAGGACTGCACATCCTAATGACGGATATCTTAGGTCAATTCATGAATCCTTTTCCTCACACTGCCTAGGTGTTTTCTAACATATTACAGAAACAGAACTGGAAGTGGTCAACTGACTTTTGTCCACAGATAGACAAAGCCAGAAAGCGTGTTAATAAAACTGTTTCTGCATTCCTCAGAGACCATAACATGTGCTCCATCTACAATAATAACCTGCGTTTTGACTTTGACTTAATATACAGACCTGATGGAGTGGATTTCATAGAGACAGGCAACAGGGCATTCTTAAACAATTTGAAAGACTTCGCCCTGTTTTATGTGTTGTGATGACATGCACACAACAGCTCAACATCCTGTGATTCTAGGCAAATCACTGAATCTCCCCGTGAATGTGGCCATGTAAAGCGCTCTCATACCTGATATCTTCGAGTCTAGTTTTATATAAATTCGGGAGAAACAAACCAGGCTTCTGTCAACGCTCGCATCAAAGCCACCCTATTCCCCAAACAATTGTTAGTTTTCTTTGTAAATCCTTATTTTTTTTATTTTTTTTATTTTCTTGAATCTGTGGATCGTTTGCGAATCTTCAAACCAAAAGAACACCTTCAATGCAAAACAGCACATTTAACATTTTCTTGTAGAGTGTTCTGAGTGGATCCACCTATAACTGTATGTGGGACTCTGACAAAGTGTAAATACCTGTGTTGGTCTGTGACTGCGTATGTAAATGTCAGTATGGGTATGTGAGTGGGTGTGAATGTCCTTATGAGTATGTGAGTGGTTGTGAAAGAATATATATGAGTGTAACTGGTTGTGACAATATCTGTATGGGTATGTAAGTAGGTGTCAGAGTGTATGTTTAAGTTTCAAGTGTGGGTGTGGCAAGAAAGAGGTGGTTTTCCTAGAGCTAACAGTTTTTGAAAAAGGAGGCAAACTTCATTCCAAAGTATGCAGAAAACCCACAGTCAACATGGTACTACATGGTCGCAGCTTTCACCCAAACTATTTAAAGAAAATATTCCCTACTGAGCAGCATTAAGGTTGCGTAGAAATTGCAGTGAAGATGGAGAATTTAAAAAAGCTATCTAAGAAATTGCTGTGAGATTCAAGGAACCTGGATATGAAGTAGAAGCAGTAGAGAGAGTAGTACAAAAGACAAGCAATGTAAAACAAGGGTCAGTACTATTTAAGCCACACAAAAAACAAGAGAAGGGTCAATAGAGTTCCAAAATGAGATTCATCATACACTACAGCAGACAACACAACACCATATCCAAAGTACTTAACAAATATTGGCATTCAGTAAGTAGTGACCCAGTCATCGACAAATTGATGCCGAGAACATTGGGCATCACTTACAAAAAGGTGAGGTCAATCAGAGATGACCTTATAAGAGCCACTCAAGTTGGACCTGATACAGGCAATTGGATAAAGGCCAAACAAGGTTTCCATAAAGGCACTAAGTGCAAGGCATGTGAACATGGCATCAACAGATGTTATTGCACAACACCTTTTAGAACCATAGCCAAACACAAAAGGGAGCTTTGAATTGCAAGACAGACCAGGCTATCTGTGTTTTGGAATGTCCATGTGGACTACAATACATAGATAGCAAAAAACCTCCATAAGCGTATATTACAAAATACACGAGCCATAAAAAACTAAGACTCCTCATTTCCAGTAGCACGTCATTTCGCAACCACTCATACCAACGAGAAAAGACGCATGAAATACTATGTGAACCATTAGGGGAGGTAACTGTGAAAAAAATATTGAGAAAACTGGAATCCGGCTGTATACTAAGATTTAACAGCAAGACTCTGATGAGGTTGAATATGGATGAAGAAATGTATTCTCGTATTTAAAAAGCAAAACAGTTGGAACCATATATAAACCATCACTATAGATTTAAAATTGTTTTCATGATACATAAAGGGCCGTAGCCCGCTGTATACATAAAGGGCCGTAGCCCGCTGTATACATTTTGAACATATGATCTATCCAGAGTAAAGGTACATGCGGGGAGGTAACTGTGAAAAAAAATATTGAGAAAACTGGAATCCGGCTGTATACTAAGATTTAACGGCAAGACTCTGATGAGGTTAAATATGGATGAAGAAATGTATTCTCGTATTTAAAAAGCAAAACAGTTGGAACCATATATAAACAATCACTATAGATTAAAAATTGTTTTCATGATACATAAAGGGCCGTAGCCTGCTGTATACATAAAGGGCCGTAGCCCGCTGTATACATTTTGAACATATGATCTATCCAGAGTAAAGGTACATGCATGAAACTGTAATCCCTGCTGAACCCGCAGGCAAAACAACAAAAACATTGCACAGGTAATCTCAGGTCCCACAAAACTTAATGACTCTGGATGTGTGCAAGTGCGGGATATATATATATATATATATATATATATATATATATATATATATATATAACACCAGCGTAGAGCACTCGCCGACGGGTGCTTTCAAATGCGGGGGTGTACCCGCACAATCTAATACTCTCCATTCTCCTCCATTTTCAACAAGTTTCCATGAAAGAAGGAAAGCACTCCCGGGGAATATTTCTGTTGTTTATTCACAGAAGATAAGCACAACTACAAAACAGACGCGTTTCGGTATCCAACCTTCGTCAATGTTATATATTTATCTCATTGAGTTTCAATTTGTAAATGTTACATTTTGAATGCCTTTACATAATATGTTGACTTAGTGAAAAAAATCTCTACTTTACACACTGTTTATTGCTATTTTCGAGCAAGCCAGTTGTTTATACGGTAATGTTAGGATATGTCTCAGAATAGTAATTTATATCCTTCATAAGATAAAGTCGCTGCAAATTGAAAAGTTGCATCTAGACTGTTAGAAAAGCATTTTTGGGGAAAAAATCTCATTTTAGTCTCGCTTGGGAATAGTTTTTGAATCGTAATGATAAACATCATGCTGTTGAATGTAGGCTTTATACAAGCAATGAATCGAAATATAGGATGCGGATCTGACATGCTTGAAAAGCCCACTTGGGCACAATTGTATTTCTGAGAATATTTAAATCAAATCACACAAACTATGAAGCTAATTAGTGAAAGTATGTGACTTGGCAAAGTAGATGCAACAAATTATATGAATAATAGATGTGAATTATAAACCAAACAAGAAAAGAAAACAATGTGTATAAAGTACACAGTAGGTTTACTCTTTCAATGGTGACACGTAATCAATGATGATGGCAACCAGATTTGTTTTTAATGGCGTCGGCCGATGTGTGATCAGGATTTTTCAAAGCCGAAACGTGGAAATTTGACACGGTATTTTAATCCAAAACGAAAGCCTTGATGCGTTTCGACGGCGAGCCGCCTTGTTCACAACCTGTTAGTCGACAAAATAAAGATAAAATTGCAGCACATAACCATATACATCTATCGATGCAATAGATATCTACCAGGATATAATTATTGATTAAATTAAGAAACTACGCTTAAACATCCAAAAGCACAAAACGGGCATCAATTTCAAGTTCCAGCAATATCATGACTTGATGATAAAATTACAAAAACACAATGAGGTAATATTAAAACAATCAGATAAAAGGGGTAATATAGTTTTATGGTCCAGAACTGATTGCATGATTGAGGCCAACAAACCTCTCTGACGCCCAATGTTATGCTAAATCGAATGAACAGCAACTGTCTGTTGAATGCCTTATGCTTGAAACAACTGTTCAGATGGAAACGAGACAACCTGATCACCAGTGATGAATTCAATTACCTACGAACTGAATTCCCGATAACTCCTGTTATGTATTTTATACCTAAGATACATAAAAGAACTGCGCCTGTGCCTGGTAGACCAATTATTAATTCGAGAGGAGGAGTTCTGGAGAAAATCTCTGAATATGTGGATTTCCATTTACAAGAACTAGTGGTTAAATTGCCGTCTTACATGAAGGACACAACGCATTTCCTTGAAAAACTATAAGAGATTACATGGTCATCGGATTATCTTCTGGTTTCACTTGACGTTTGTGCCCTATATACCAGCATAAATCATGTTGATGGTATTAATGCTGCTAAGTAATTTTTGGAGAGTAAACCGATTGTCGACAACAACTGGAGGAGTAACTCTGTTAAAGTGTCCAAAGCTACTCGTAGACTTTATTCTGGAGTGATTGGACACCAGGTAAAAGTAAAGTGAGACACCTTTGTCTAGTTAGGTAGGCTTTGGTGTTACATAGACGTGTAGTGTATTAAAAATTGGCGTTGCGACCTAATTTTTAAACTACTTACGTTCATATTCCACTGCACATATAAAAAGAAAAAATACCTGCTCCACTGTAATCAGGTGTCGAAGCACACCCTGTTGGCACTCAGCCTTTGGGGTGGGACCCCGATGATGAAGCATGTCACCAACCAGGTTGGTGAGTGAGGGGTCTTCTTAAAGGACTACCCATGTCCCAGGTTGGTTGGGCAGTACGTGCACCAAAATAATTTGTATTCAGAGACATTTTTACAAAGTCTCACGGAGTTACTCCTCCAGTTGTTGTTGATAATATTTATAAGGGGACCAGGAGTTTCCTCCCTACACATATTTAAATACCCTTTCTCTCTCGTTTGTCATTAATGAGTAAACTGATTGAACAGTACCAACATTGTAAAATGATCACAGAAATTATCACACTATGTCTTAAGAATAACTACTTCCTATTTAACAAGGATGTGTACCATCAGATCAGGGGTGTGGCAGTGGGGGCCTGCTTCTCGCCCAGCTACGCTTGTTTACACGTGGGCTGGTGGGAGGAGCAGGTCCTCCGGGCACAACACAAAGACATATGGGAAGAGCGCATCATAGTTTGGATGCGTTTCATAGACGATATATTCTTCATTTGGAAGGGGTCTGAAACATCAGTCAGGGACTTTATCCAGGAACTCAATATCAACAAATTGAACCTTCAGTTCACCGCAGAAGTCAACAACAAATCTATTGACTTTTTAGATGTTCATGTCAGTATAGGAGAAGATGGTATTGAGACTTCCCTACATAGAAAAAGTACTACCGTAAATTCGACGCTTCATGCATCCAGTTTTCACCCAACCCACTTGATAAGAAGTATCCCATATGGGGAATTCCTAAGGCTAAGTAGAATCTGTAGCACCAACCATTCTTTTGAAGAATGCATCAAGGAAAGCAAACTCGGATTTCTAGCCAGGGGATATTGTGATCAGGTCATTAACACTGCATTGTCCAAAATTGGATCGAAGTCCAGAAATGATTTATTAATCTGCTCCAAGAACACAGGTTTCAAGAGAAGAGGAAACGCTGTCAGACGCCTACTCCATGAGATTCATTACTGCATACAGTAGTCAACACAAAAAGATTAGGACCATCATAAATAAACACTGGCCAATAATTCAAACTTACACGATTTTGAGCCAGTTATTCCCAACCGCCCCAGCACTGACATTCAGAAAGCCTCAATCCGTGTACAACGCCTTAGTAAAGCCCAATCTTGAATTGACCAACCCAGTTAGTCATCCTGGTACAATGTGGTTAGCACCCCGTAACGGTTTTATTAAGGGTAACCCATCAGAGCGTGCAAATTCGGGATAAACACCACCCAGTACACTACCATCTTTGGGGCATCCATGAATCACATCAAGGCAAGATACTCCTGCCGGACCGAATATGCTGTCTACGTGTTGGATTGCTCTTGCAACTTACAATACGTAGGCAGCACCAAACTCCAGGTGCATGTATGTATTTTACAGCACCTGAGAGCAATAGTCAATTCTGACATGAATTATCCAGTGGCCAGACACTTTAAGGTGGTATATAGGAATAGACTGGATGATCTAATGTACTATGTCATAGCAGTGGTACCACCTATGAGAAGGGGAGGGAACAGAGAAAAAGTCCTTAGACAGTTGGAAGCCAAGTTCATTTTAGAATTGATCACCAGTACTCCGAATGGATTGAACAATGGGAGGAACTGTACAACTTTTTGTAGACAATATTGCTTCACTAGATATGTGGAATTTGTTTTTAAAATGTATATAAGAACAATGTAATTCAATTATATTCTATTATGAGCTTTTACATTTTTTCTATACTATAATATTTATATATTCATGTATTTTATATATTTATGAATGTAGAAGGATAGAGTAATTGTTTACACCAGTCAAGGAATATTGGTTTACAGGATTTCTATGTTTACATATGCTATTACAGGTGATATGAAATTATAATATTTATATATTTTCATAATTTCTTTTACATTTATTCTATACTGTGATATTTATAAGTTTTATTTTATATATTTATTTATATAAACCGAGTAGATGTTTACACACCAGTTGTGCAATATTAGTACTCAAAGGAATAATGGCCATCCATTTATTTACATTACTATATACATTTTGATCCAAGCGCATGTTCCGCATTCCATCAGAAGCTATCATGTCTCAAGGTCCCCCTCGTTTCTGTATGTTACATGGCAGCCGGAGACTACTTGAATTTCATGAATTCTCAATTTGACAAACAATCTAAACCTCCGGAATTTATTACTATAAGCTGAACATAGTTTCAATTTCAGTATATTTATGACTTGTATTTAGGTTTTTTTATAGCAATTACTATCAGCAGTCTGCCCCTTTTATGTATTTTAAATTTTTATATTATTTTGTGTTCCCCACAAATTGGGTGATTAAGTCAATCTAATTCTCATAGTTGATCACAACAATCACAAGACATTTAATTGTGATCAGTTAATGTATTTTTTAAGCACTTTAATTACTTTACATAGCACTTATAAGCACTTTCAGTGTAGTTCTACACTTAGTTCATAGAGGAATATTACACCCAGCAAAGGAAACATGGTCACAATCAATTTAATGAATAAGAAAACGAGTTGAGTTTTTTGGATTTTTGCATTTTTGTTGATTTATTGACTGTGACAAAGATATAACTTTTGTCTACAATTGAATATGCCTTCAACCAAATTGCATGTTAAAGACAACGTACCCTCTGATTGTCTTGGTATTTTTACCAGTACCTCTTCATTATTTCCTAATCATGTTGTGATACCATGTACCTTTCCATGTAAACACATGTACTGATTTATTTGTTATCTTATTCAGGGATTTGTCTAAATAGTTTTTAAAATAACAACAGTACATCAATGGTGTTCTTCTGTGTAGAAAATAATGATATTTAGACTGAACTTTAATGTATTACACATTGGAAGTATTTCTTTCATGTTCACCCTATCACGTGACTCAATGAGTGGTAGAGAGGAAGAAATGTGTTTAAAAACTCTGGGAGTAGCTAGTCTCGACATGTGAACAAGCCCAGCGGCTGGGCGAAACGCGTCATGCCACCATGCCGAAGCGTCTGTTTTTAAAAAAAAAAATAAAGAAAGCACGCACCTAATTGGAGTACGTGTCCCTATCTTGAGCATGATTACGGAGCAAGTTTTGGGAACTTTTGGTGTTTTTTCATTAATGTTATGTTCAGTTTGGCCCCGGAGCACGAACACAATCATGCCTTTCTACTGCTTATAACTTTGACTGCTACATATTCAGTTGGGCCCACACGAACATTGTGTCTTCCATTTTTGATGCATGTCGAGCAACGAGGGATTTAGTTTTGAATATTTTTCTGAAACGTGTCTTTTGACAGAACGTTGTCTCGCAGTGATAAGCTATCAATATTTCACAGCACGGTTTTAACATGTTATAGTATTATTTTTTAACAATATGTGAGTGGGCGATTAGATTTGAGTAATTGGCACCGTAATGGCTTAGACTGTTACCATTCAGGCAGATGACATTTGTTATTGGGTATGCGTGCACATTTATATACCTTTATATATGCGTGTTAAGCACAAAGGTCGCAACATATAAACTGTTTCTGCATTGGGCTGTGATATGTACATACTTAAATTTATTTGAGGTATTGTGCTTTATTTATACTGCATATATTTCACACTAGGTACATTATTCTTATGTATAGGCATTTTCAATACCACTATGTGTTGATAACAGTGCACTGTACCAATGGAACAATACATTTTCTATATCTATGCTCTTTAATGGGGAGTGGCCATAAATACTTACTTATGTTTGGGGGCCAATTAGATTGATAAAGGCTTTTGCGAAGCCGAAACGTGTCTCTCTAATCTCGGGGTCGAGGGAGACCCAAGAAAATAAAAAAAGCCTTATCCTAACAGCCTCGTGTACGCACCTTCTTCCTTGGGAGCAGGATTGTGTCTTTATAAATATATATATATATTTACAATTGATAAAGGCTGATTGCCGAAACACGTCTTGCGTGCTAAGGGTTCCAATAAACTTTGTTGGATAACCCCCCCCCTTGTGAGTGCTGTTTCTTTATCAGACGAGTAGGATCTGGTGAAACTTGGGAGCAGTGATTTTCGAGCGGGTACACCCCCGCTGAGGAAGCACCCGCTCTCGAGTGCTGCAGGCTGGTGTTTTTGGGAGCAATATATGTGTGTGTGTGTGTGTGTGTATATATATATATATCTATATATATATATATATCTATATATATATATATATATATATATCTATATATATATATCTATATATATATATCTATATATATATATATATCTATATATATATATCTATATATATATATATATATATCTATATCTATATCTATATCTATATCTATATCTATATCTATATCTATATCTATATCTCTATCTCTATCTCTATCTATCTATCTCTGGCTACATTACAAGAACAATGGATGCACCCACAAGACGCAACACCTATGGATATGCAGACTGTGGATAGTACAGCGGACACTAGGCTTGCCCAAAAGAACAAGTATTCAACCAATTTCAAACCAAAATCCACATTCACTCGGTAATGCTAAGGGATTCAATTGACATTTTTCATGAATCCGTAACGGAGCAATTCAAGAAATTGAATTTTGAAACACAAGGTAGAAAGCAAAAATACAAATGGCAGGATCACAAGTACCATGAATAATGAGCAAATTGAAGAAGAACAAGGCCATAATTGTAAGAAATTCGGACAAAGGTGGCAACATAGTGATTTGGAACAAGACTGAGTATAACAAGGAGGCATATACACAGTTAAATGACAGGGTCTGTTATGCAAGAATAAGCAGTACAGAGTAAAAATTGTGTATATAAGATATCATCATATGCTCAATACATGGCAGAAAAGAGAACTAATTACTAAGCAGGAATGGAAATTTTTGAAAAATGAGCACCCGGTTATTCCAACTTTATTTCATTCCCCCAACCCATAAAGACATACACAAGCCTCCAGGCCGACCCATCATCTCGGCCAGAAAAAGCTTCTTGAAACATCCATCACAATATGTAGATCATTTCTTGCAGCCACCCGTTCAAGCTCTGCCATCATATATCCGAGATTCTAGCGATTTCCTGAACAAATTGGCGAATATCCAATAGAAAGATACATATCTAATGATGGCCTTAGACGTAACATCGTTATACACAAGTATTCAACACAATGATGGCGTCTGAGCCATTGGACGTTATCTTAACAAAGATCCTAATCACTGCGAAGGTCATAAACGGATGATTATTGAAATGGTTCTGTTCTGCCTTCAGAACAATGTATTTATGTTTAACAACATATTGTACCAGCAGATAAGGGGGGTAGCCATGGGGGCCAGCTTCTCCCCAAGCTATGCCTGTCTCCACATTGGATATGTGGAGGAGCTGGTCCTCCGCACTATTGCAAAAGATGATAACGGAATTGTATAGTGGCTACGATACATTGATGACCTCTCTGTAATATGGGATGACAATAAGGAAATGGCTTTACAGTTTGTGGAGGACATTAACAAAAATAGGATCTATCTACAGTTTACTGTCACACTGAGCAAAATATCTGTATCCTTCCTCGATATTGAGGTGTATATATTTGACAACAGGATTGAAACTAAACTATTTAGGAAACAAACATCAGGGAACTCCACCCTACATGCTGATAGTGCACTTCCGCGTACCTCGTCAACAGTATTCCTTATGGCGAGATGCTGTGGGTGAGGCTGTTCCACAGCAAGCATGAGGACCTCATTAAGGCACAGATAGATTGCAAGAATAGATCTAGACAAAGAGGATACTCTGACAAAATCATAGTCTGCCATCCGCAAGTCAATGAGTAAATCTAGAGAGGAGGTACTTAAGAGTACAGACACGAACAGCCAACAAGATGTAGGTATATGCCCTGCAAACCCAACAGCCAGTGATAAGAACTTCAGACTTATACTGCAGTATAGTAATCAACACAATCAGTTACAGGCAGTCATACAGCAAAACTGGCCATTAGTGCTCAGCGACCCAATAATCAGCCCAGATTTGCCACAGAGATAGTCATTGACTTATAGTCGAGGTCCCTCTATGAGGGCTCAGCTTGTATCAACAAGCCCCGAGACCATAGATACGACCAATTGGCTTCAGAATCGAAAAGGTTTCATCCGGTGTAAAACCTGCAAGGCATGTCAGCATGGCGTCAATAAGACTGAATATATTCAGTAACAAGAAATACACAATCAGTAAACTGCTCACAGGTAAGACTGACCATGAGATCTATGTTCTCTCTTATCCGTGCAAGCTTCTGTATGTGGAAAGCACTAAACTAGCAGTGCACAAGCGCATACTCCAACATCTCAGGGCCATCGTGAATCAGGATAATAACTACCCGGTAGCACGTCATTTTAGAGAGAATCATCACTCTAACAATAAAGATCCAAAATACTTTGTGATCGATACCGTACCACCAATTAGACATGGGGGGGGGACACAGAGAAAGTGCTCTGAGACTGTTGGAGACACGCTACATTATTGCGCTCGATACCAAACATTCCAACGGCCTTCACATATCTGAAGATTTATATACGTGCCTGTAATGTCACTAATGTTAAGAACATATTGGGAGGCCATCAGTAAATATCAAATTTTAACAAGCATCAAATATAGTGGGCCACATCTTGATAAGATACTATAATTCTGAGTCACATCCCAGATTGGTAATTGTATATATAACTGTAAGAACAAACGTGGCAGCATCGCTATTAGAGGAAATCATATCCGATTTAGGTACTATAATTTCAACTGTATTTTGAAACCAAACATCTCAATCATTACCTAAACAAACAGTTATTAGGACATTGAGAGCTACATCTTATTAGTGACCATAAGACATTAGGAATATTAGGATTTCCAATTATATATACAAAGATATATTTTTATCTCGCAATCGTATACAGTCATTTATATTTATATATCTGTATTTATACTCTTTATATGTATATTTATATGTGTATGATTTTATGGATATTATCTACATTTTATGATGAAATGATTGCAACAGATTTTTTCCTATTTATTCTATCTATATGGATGTTGAAATGTGTATATATAAGTGTGGACATGCAAATTTATTTAGTTATTTATTTGCGTATTTGCACAGACTATTTACCAAAGTCAGTGAGATCCTATAGGTCGCCACAATGGTTAGTAGGCTCCTGTGATTCTAGTACTAATGATCATTCCACAAGGTGAAGTACGATACGATATTACCACTACCCTGTAACATAACAAATGTTTATCATTCAGGATGAACCCAGAGGTACACTAGAGAAGTACAAGTTGGTTAATATTACAACATGAAATAATACATTGCCGGTAACAGGTCTTCCGTTCAGGTATTTTACGGTAACAGAACTGATGAACAATTGGCATCCATGTCTAGTCACGTTATTGAAGTAATATATGAATAAGACTATTTCAAACATGGATATACCATAATCAAGCTTTATGCTAAAATAAAGTTATTCCTTCTACAAGTAGAATGACCAGTAATTTACAAACACATTTTGGGCACATCAGCACTTTAATCACTGTATACACAATTGTTATTTTGCACTAGTTGGTCACCAACACATAGCGGGTAACTAACAATAAACTGGACAGTAACCATAGAGTCTTCATTAGAACTAAATGAATACACCAACCATAGCGGTCTACAAAAGAAACCAGTATTACTTATGACCTTGTTCTTGAAATCTCATATTTACACGTACTGAAGTATTTATTGATATTATGTACTGATATATTTTAACAATATTCTTATTGATATATTTTATATATTTAAATCTGACCGTAGACCATTTGTAATCTTGGTGAAATCAATTGTACCCTATACAAACGGGCAGTATTTTTACTATGTCCAGTATGATGTCGATACCACGTGTTATGTGTGACACTGCAATTTCACTTTAAATGAGTAAAACGCTTACCTCTGTGTCATGTGATCAAGTCTCACCCCAGAGCCGAACGGTGTCCGGACCGAAGGCTATAAACAGTATTTGAGCATCTCCGTCTGTGCAAGCGAAGCCAGGAGAGAGAGAGAGAGAGAGAGAGAGAGAAATAAACGTGCTTATTGAAAAACTTCGTGTGGCTGTGCTTCGCAAAAGGCTACCTGTTCTGATTGAATACTTTTCGGCTGTTGCCCAGTCGAGAAGCAAGTCCCACCTTGAATGAGGGTCCATGCAGGCTTTTTGCAAGAGCTTGCAGTTATGGAACGAAGGCAGGCGCAGCGTCAACACAGGTGGTGCTGCCTTGGACACGTTTTCGCTGCTACAAGTGCGCTTCCTGACAGGTTCCAGTGCTCTCCTCGCTCCACTGGGAGAATATTGGTTCCAATTGCAAGGTTGAAGAAGCAGCCCCACTGTGGGTTAAAGGATAGTGCACTACAAAGCCCAGGATGCAGTGCGCCTGAGACACGCCCATAAAGGCAGGTGAGAGCTATTTGAGTGGACACTACCAGAAACTGTTTGATTGACCTTCATGAACATTGCCTCTGAGGAAAGAGTCATCCCTGAAACGCGTCAGGCTTTTATGTTCGAAGGAGACTCCGAAATCTGCTGGGGATCGAGCAAGTGAAATGGATTCAAATAAACGTGCTTATTGAAAAACTTTGTGTGGCAATGCTCCGCAAAAGGCTACCTGTTCTGATTATTTATATATATATATATATATATATATATATATATATATATATATATATATATATATATATATATACAATTTTCAATGTGTGTGTATAGATATATATTCAATGTGTGTGTATAGATGATATATACACACACACACATATATGTGCGCACGATCCGTGGATCCCTCAGTTACACAGGGGTGTTGCTGAGCCCTGGGAGGGATCGGTAGGGTCTCGCGAGTGGCAAAAAAATAAAACTGTTTTGGGGCATTTCTGACTCCAGTACACATGCTCTCTTTTTTAACATACACAAGAGATCAGGAAAGCTCCCACCTGACCCCTTCATTTAATATACGAACAACTTTTTTTCCCCAGTAACCGTTTCTGAACAAACAAAATAGCTGCTGCAACTTTTCTGTGAATGTGCGGCCAACCAATCAGTAATTTACTTTGACATGAGAATACACGGATTCTCCACGGGCGGATCCGTGTCCCTAGATATACAAATTTGGTTTTCGGTTAATCTCTTTAAAACTACTGAATGGATTTACATCAAATCATTAACGGCGTGCTTTTTAGACCAAGAGCTAGCTTTCGGCCAAATTTGTGCAATTCCGTCCACCAGTTTAGGCTGTAGTCCTGTTCGAAATCCCTATGGGAATTAACATGGGGGAAACATGTTTTGGGACCCCAATATATGTGTGTATATTTATGTGTGTGTATATGTGTATATATGTGTGTGTGTGTATATATATATATATATATATATATATATATATATATATATATATATATATATATATATATATATATATAATGTGTGTGTATATATGTGTGTATGTGTATATGTGTGTGTATATGTATATATTTGTGTGTATATGTATATATTTGTGTGTATGTATATATGTGTGTATGTGTGTGTGTGTGTGTATATATATATGTGTGTGTGTATATATATATGTGTGTGTGTGTGTGTATATATATGTGTGTGTGTGTGTATATGTATATACATATACACATAAATGTGTGTGTAATTTTCACTGAAAAGAACAAAGATTAAAGTAACATTATAGTTAGGTGAATATGTAACAACATTAATGAACATTAATGTTTTGAACTTTAAAAAAAAACACAAATTCACCAGTTGTAGTTAGTAAAACTAATGGTGTGCTTTTTAGACCAAGAGCTAGCTTTCTGCCAAATGTTTTGCAATTCTGTCCACCAGTTGGGCTGTAGTCCTGTTCAAAATCCCTATGGGAATTAACATGGGGCAAGCATGTTTTGGGACCCCAATATGTGTGTATATGTGTATATATACATGTGTATATATGTGTGTGTATGTATATGTGTATATATACATGTGTATATATGTGTGTGTATATATGTGTGTATATATACATGTATATATGTGTGTATATATACATGTATATATATGTGTGTGTATATACGTGTGTATATACGTGTATATATGTGTGTATATATGTTTATATATGTGTGTATATATGTTTATATATGTGTGTATATATGTTTATATATGTGTGTATATATGTTTATATATGTGTGTATATACGTGTATATATACGTGTATATATATGTGTATATATACGTGTATATATATGTGTATATATACGTGTATATATATGTGTATATATGTGTGTATATACGTGTATATATGTGTGTATATATACGCGTATATATGTGTGTATATATACGTGTATATATGTGTGTATATATACGTGTATATATGTGTGTATATATACGTATATATGTGTGTATATATACGTGTATATGTGTGTGTATATATACGTGTATATATGTGTGTATATAGGTGTGTATACGTGTATATATGTGTGTATACGTGTATATATGTGTATGTACGTGTATATATGTGTGTGTATGTGTGTATATATACATGTGTATGTATATATGTGTGTGTCTGTAATTTTCACTGAAAAGAACAAAGATTAAAGTAACATTATAGTTATAACATTATATTTAGGTGAATATGTCGGTAACAACAATTAATGTTTTGAACTTTATAAAAACACAAATTGACCAGTTGTAGTTAGTAAAACTAACTTGCTCTCCCACCATTCACTGCTTATGACCTCTCATATTACAACACTTGTGACCTGTTCTATGACATCATTAAAGACATTACTAATGACATATCAAATGACATCATTGATGGCATCCATCATCAAATGAGTGTGCCAGTTTTTTTGTACTTTACCATATTGCTTTTCTCCCTAATTATGTATAGCCTGTGTCCAGTTAATGGGTGTTGGTGTTAACAAAATACATGTGGTCCTAATGCATCATAGGTATTGTACACATTCTAAATCTTTGTTTTGTAGAGTAACTATGTGCAGGTGACAGTTGGCGACTTGTATTCACCATGTTCAGCATACTTTTTTATGGTTTTGCAGAAAGTTTCTAACAGGGCAAAGATTCTGCATCATCAATACTAAGTATTGTAAGCGGCCTTGAATTATTAGATAGAATCGTCCAGCATGATAATTTGTACATATCATAGAAGACTGTCTGCTCCTGGTACAGAAAATGGAGTATCTGTAAAGTTTTCACCATAGTATGCATGTAGTATATATTTAGCACCGTCAGACCTTGGTTATTTTATTTTCATCAAATAATGTCTTTTTTGAAAAGTGTAGCATAGAGTGTAAACTGTTCTTACAAGATACTTTTTAGTACTCAGTGGTGAATTTCTCATGAGAATGTCACTGTCTTAAAACAGTGTAGTACAGAGTAAACTCTCTCCATAGAGTAAACACTGTTTCTACAGGTATCAACTTAATTTCTGAATGGAGGATTGGTGACTGTAAGGGATTTGATAAAGACTGTCTGTAGTAGGGTATTCATTTTGTAACCGACATTGAGTATCTTGAGGAACTTGGCTTGCTCTGAACAGTTGTATACAGATTGAACACAGGGTGCAATGGGGGTGGTTCCTATATATCTGTGGTTAATTGTTAATGTGATCTAGGCTACCTGTGAAGTATATGGTATAGGGTCAATGTTGCACATTACACATGATTGCTACACCCAAGGGAGTTTTAGCTGTGATAGCATTAGGGATGCTTCATATTATTCTGAACTATTTTGTACTTACTTTTAGGCCTCTAAGGCCATACTCTTTTAGAGTAACTTGTAAACAAAAGAAGCTTGGATGATTTCGTCAGATGATGTCATCAGTTCTGTCACTTGAGAAGTCAACAGTGAAGTCATAAATGATGTCATAGAACATGTAATGAGTGATGTCATAAGCAGTGCAATATGGGGGAGGGGGTGAAAGTTCTGATGAATTTGTAAATTATTTTCTGTAATCAAAAGGTTAATACTGTCACTGACGTTCACTTAACTATAATGTTACCTTAACCTTTTTCAATCAATTTCTGAGGGTTTAAAAAAAAAAGATCTTTGTATCACACCTATCTATAACATTACTTTAACACCTTCTACGCTCATGATGAGCTGAGCTCGTCATGAGGCACGGCGCTTCGGTGCTCATGACGAGCTCAGCTCGTTATGAGCTGTGGAACGCTCGCATGCGGGGATAATTCCCCCGCTGTATTGAGCGTTCCACTGGAACGGGTGCACCTGTGACGAACTGAGCCCAGGAGCGCCGTGCCTCATGACGAGCTGAGCTCGTCATGAGCATGCGGGCGCTGTGTGTGCTCCCCCCGCCCCCCAGCACAGCAGGGGAATTAGCCCCCGCAGCGAAGTTGTTTTTTTTTTTTAATGAATTTATAGAATTATTTTTTTTAATGTACGGTAATATTTCATTGGCATACGGAAAGCCAAACTCATGGTGCACGGCTTTGGTCAGGCCCTGCAGCAAACCCCTCACAGCCAGCCTGCCAACCTCACACTGCCCAAAGCAGGGAGTTGACAACAGGGCACAGGCCTGAGGCCAGGCCATGTGGCCAACCCGCCAGGAGACAGCCCCTGCCCCCAACTTTAGGCTGCACATTCCCTTTTGTTGCGTGCAGTGTGGGGATTGCCGCCCTGCATCTAACTCCCCGCAGGCAGCCATCCAGAGGCAGCCAGTCCCAAGCCGTGCATGGCCTTTGCATGTGTGTGGTGTGGAGTTAGTAGCAGGATCAGGAACTTCGTCCGCATACCATCCACTGGACACAAAAGACGAATCGGACCCTACACACACACACATATATATATATATATATATATATATATATATATATATATATATATATATATATATATATATATATATATATATGTGTGTGTGTGTATATATGTGTGTATATATATATATGTGTGTGTGTGTGTATATATGTGTGTATATATATATATATATGTGTGTGTGTATATATGTGTGTATATATATATGTGTGTGTATATGTGTGTGTGTATATATATATATATATATGTGTGTATATATGTGTGTATATATATATGTGTGTGTAT